>NC_090321.1:61546449-61847840 GCF_040869045.1 Eurosta solidaginis
CAGCAGAAATCGGTCTTACCAACTCATGTTTTATCCATGGCCACTGACGCGTAGCTGCATATTTTTATAGAATCGTGGGGTAAAACCCACGTACATAAACAAGTAAGTAAATAAAGTGCAGTAATAAATCGTACATTAAGTATATTTAGTAGTCCTCAGAAAGTTTACGGTATTAATATATATAAGTGAAAATATCCCACACCCTTACTCGCAGTAATAAACAATAAACAAGTGGCTTTTCTATATAAGAACCTAGAAAAAGCAAATATTCCACCTAACTTCCCCTTGCTAGACCCTTAAAAAACCGTGCGCTCAGTTATTCGCGTCTCCTTAATTACACTTATGGACATCGGAAAAAAAGTGTTGAACCTGCCTCTTTAGCTCCTCATCTTACAAAGGAAAACTGTACATTCTCCCACAGCATATTTGTTTCATTTCAGAAGACAGCGCGTTTCTTTCCTATCCCAACATGAGCAAGACCTGATGATCATCCCGCTTGGTCTACAACAAGCTCGATTTTACAAAACTGTACTTCTCGATTTTTCTCAAAAGCGATAGCCCAGTGTGATTGCATGGAGCTGACCGCCTCGTTTATAAAAAAAAAATTTCCTGTCCACTTACTAAAACGCGTTGGTTCTATAACATTAAACGGGTACTAAAAATCTATTAAAGTGATCAAAAATGACGTTAAAAATGTGGTAGAGAATTCGGAGAACTCTGCGCAATGTATACATAAAAAGTTTAAGGTTGGAGTTGCTATTTATTATTATATTGCAGAGATTTTTTCGAAGGGCAAGCCAAACCCTGTTTCAAAAATCATGATGTTTCTTTCTCCCGTTTCCATTTCTCTGCAACCAATTTATTTATGCACGCAATTGTAGTACTGAAATAGTAATAAATGTTTTTATTAAAATTACTTAATTGATGGAACTATAAATAAACTTGACTTTATTGTTAAAATGTACTAAAATTTTGTACTAAAATCTTTCGGAGTCAGTATTAAAAATAATTTTTTATGCAAGAGCAGTAAACCATCCAATAATTAGCAAGGCACTAAAATGGCGCTTGAAGAATTAAATAGTACTAAAAAATGTGTACTGAAAATTGGTGCAAAAATATTTACTAAAAATGTGTACCTAAAATATTTAGTAAATATTTAGTACATATTTAGTACAAATATGTACTAAAATATATACTAAAAGATGTACCAAAATATGTACTAATAACATGTACTAAAATATGTACTAAACATATGAGCTAAAACTTCGGACTAAAAATTAAAAGATAGTATATATAGAGTATTTAAAGTTATGTAGTGCAAGTTCTGAAAAAAGTTTCAACTTGCTTTCGGAAATACCAATTTATTTTTCCAAGAGTTTGATGGCAAATACTTAAAGAATTGAAGCTGAAAATTTGAAAAGAAATTATCATAAGAGACCAATTATACTTTCAAATATTTACGCAAATCTTTTGCAGCAGCGCATCAATCACGCACGCTTATATAATAGCACATAAAAGAAAAAGAAAAAAACACCAACAATGTCTATGAAGATTACCGCACAAAGAAAAGTAGTCTAACTGCAATTTATGCATTCATAATAGACGCTCTTAACAATTAAGTCGAAATGCATGCATTTCAATTGGTATTGATTTTGTTATTGTTGTATTTGTTAATGCCGCCATCACGATTGCCACCATTGCTAGTAGTCTAGTTAAACTTGAAACTAATCCATGAAGAGAGATGTTGATGATGCAAGTCCCCACAACTATTGGAAAGTTCAAGTCATTGCAACAAAGACGCGCAATGCAATACAATAAATTAACAAACAAAACCAAAGAAAAACAATAAATATACATACAAAGCATAATAAAAGTGAGAGGAGAAAAAAGTGAAAGATGTGCTATATTAGAGTGCCGTCAAAAACAACAACAGCCCCAACAACTTTTCTTTGAAGCGCATCATCAGCTTGCTGCTCTGCATTGACAGCAACAATGTAAGCGTTTGCAGTTAGCAAATAAATCTGTATTTGTATAGCTTTGTCACATAAGTCACACCACCACTAACGTGCAACGTTGCATGTTGCTGGCGCTGCGTGTGTGTTGTTGAAAGCGTGCCAGCTGTTGAAATTGAATCCGCATCCACATTTTGATATTTAAATTTGTATTTTCCGGCCATATTGAGTTATTATATTTCCTTAAATGTGCACATGTACAGTGGCGATAGTAAAAATAGCAACGTGATTTGAAATGGCTTTGTTTGAAAATGTGTACTATTTATTAGTTATATCCATTTATGTATATGTGGACTTATATACCAAGCAGACCCAGAGGGTGTCGCTGCTCGAAAATTGACGTGTTTTTTTATTTTTTAAATACCAATCTCTTGGCTAATCTCTTCTCCCTTTCTCTGCGTTTTCCAGGGGGGGGGGGGGGGTATTGGGGGTGCTCCTATTGCACTGTTACTACTTTTCTTTCTCATCGGTTATCTTTCCCTTGTATTTCTTCTTAATTTTTATCTTTCAATTGTTTTTCCTCTTGTCTTACGCCTCTTATTCTTAATCTTATTTTAATTTCTGCTTCTGTTCCTATGCCTATTGTTTATCTTACTCCAATTCCTTCCATTGTTCTATTCATATTCCTACTTCTCTCCATTTTTCGTTTCTTTATTCCCACTCTTCCTATTCAT
The DNA here is from genome assembly GCF_040869045.1 of Eurosta solidaginis. Lineage (NCBI taxonomy): Eukaryota > Metazoa > Arthropoda > Insecta > Diptera > Tephritidae > Eurosta > Eurosta solidaginis. The sequence goes on from NC_090321.1 coordinate 61,549,136, forward strand.
TCATTTTATTATTCCTATTCTTATTGTTATTCCTGTTCCTACCACTCTCTCTACTATTTCATCTCCTTTTCCTATTCATTAATTTTCTTATTCCTATTCTCCTACCAATCCCTTTTCATTCTCTTATTTCTATTTCTATTGCTATTCTTATCTCTATCCCTATTCCTATTTCCTTTCCTATTCCTATTCTTATTCCTATTTTTATTCCCACTCCTAATCCTGCTTTTGTCCCTTTTCCTACTCTTCCTCTTCATAAATTCTGTTGCTCCTATTCCCGCTGTTATTCCTCTCCCCCTTTCGATTCCACTTCCTATCCTTTTTTTACTATTCCTATTCCTGTTCTTCCCCAATCCCTTTTCATTCTCTTATTTCTATTTCTATTTCCATTAACATTCCTATTCCTACTCCCTTTCTTATTCCCATTCCTATTCCTACTCCTCTTCTTATTTCCTATTCCTATTCCTATTCCTATTCCTATGTATATTTCCTCTACATCTCTCCTTCTACTTCTGCCTCTTTCCCTCTAACTCCTTCTCCTTCCCCCTGTTCCTCCCTCTGCATGCATTCAACTAAAGAAATCAGTTTCATTTTGCCATTATAAATTTCTTTGCCATTTTTTTGCTCAGCACTGTATGTAGTCTATTGCACTCTTTTCCACCATTCACTTGCTGATTACTCTTACGTAATGTTTATAAATAAACATACGTACTTGCTGGTTGTTTGTTATTTTTGTTGTTATTTCTTATTTATATCATAAAGCACAGCAGCAGGAACATAATTTTTGACGGTATCAACTTGACTTGAGCAGGAAAAATTTGTTGCAGCAGAGTATAAGGATTTAATATTTCTTCCTCAATTTTTTCTTATGTATTCTGTTGTGCTAATTTACATGACATAATTTTGCAACGACAAATATAAAACAATATATAAAAATCTAAATCAATAGAGGCAAATATTTGCGTAAAAAGGTAAAATTTAAATCAGAGCCAAATGGAGTATTTCCGTTCCAGACATCACATTCCGAATTATGACACCATCAAATGTTGAGTTATGTCAATGTAATCCACAACTTTTCTGTCAGCAATTTAGACATGAATGAAGAAATTTGGAAAGAATATAACTCAAAGTTTGAGTAAAACTACCTTCATATAAAAGGTAGTGCGGAGTAGAGTATACTTACTATCAAACCTTAAGATGCTCCGTTTTAACATTAAAAATCGTCCTTCCCTTCCTTTCTCCATTTTTTTCTCCTTCTACACCCTCTTCTTCGGCTCTACGCTCACTCTTACTCTTCTCATTCTCTTCCTAACTTTGTATGAATTTGACGAATTCAAACGCTTCGCTTATTTTTAACCAGGGACCACATGAATCTTCCATTTAAACTGTTATCTTATTTTCATATTTTTTCCCCACTATTTCGCTTGCTTTGCCTACATTCTATTGCAACAGAGCACAACAAAAATGCCAGCTACGCCTTCCAACTCAAACTAAAAAAACAATATCTAGCATTAAATATGAAATTTGGTTTACTGGGTGGACAGGTGTTATGCTAGAAAAATAATTTGACAACATAACAGTAGCTGTGGCTTATCAGTTGCTACTAAGTAGAGCAACAAATAGAGCATAGGATAACAACTTCAATTTACTTTGCTCTTATTTCTTTGAAACAATTACACAATTGCGCCTGTCTAAAAGCAGGAAGGATTTTGCTAATATGCAAATTTTCGTTCAACGCCTCAGTATTTTGACAAAAAAAAAAAAATAAAATCATAACACTTAGCCAATAATTGGCAAAAATCAAAACCACAAAAACTTATGGCAGCGTAATCGAGTAGCTAACATCAGCGCAGTTAAACCATTAATTGGCACAAATTATCCAAATTGTTTTTCAACAGGCTTTGTGTTAAGCTTGGATGCAATTTTTTATACCTTTCATAAAAATGAAATGGTATATTAACTTTGTTACGAATCTCAAAACTGTAAGTCCTTAAAGGAAAATAGATAGACCCACAAATAAGTATACCGAAATGATCAGGATGAAGAGCTGAGTTCATTAAGCCATGTGCGTCTGTCCGTCTGCCTGTTTGTATGCAAACTAGTTCTTCAATTTTTGAGATATCTTGATAAAATTTGGTGAGCGGGTATACTTAGGTGTCCGATTAGACACCACTAATCGGATCGGACCACTATAGCATATATCCCCCATACAACCGATTTTTCACAAAAAGGGGATTTTTGTCATATCTTCCTCAATTTATCAGATTGAAGCTTCAAACTTCACCATATGCTTTCTTATACTGCACATACTGTTTTTTGAAAAAATTTTATAGATCGCTAGTATATATAGTATATATGTCATACAACCGATTGTTCAAATAAGAAACTTTTAGGTTAAAACATAAAACTTTTTTTGATTGGTTCAATTATAATAGTCTTATTGTCATGAAAATTCTTTGGCGTTCAAAGTAAATACAGCTTTACCTAATTTTTATAAGGGGCGTGCTTCTTTTCATATAAATTGGTGGCAAGTCTCTATATTGTGACGAATATTAGCAACACTCAGGGATACTATCATCTCTAAGCCAATAATAAGCAGTGGCTTGTATGCACATCAATAAATCAATCATTATGTCTATACATATGTCCATACAAGCAGCGGAGAGCAAGGCACAAACACATGCATTTATCTGAAATACTCCCAAAAGTAGGCAATAATTTGTGCAAGTATTACTCACATATACACGCGCATATGAGAAGCTATAAACGTAGTTATAGCTGGTAATTTTATAGCTCATAACTAACTAGTAAATTCTGGAAATAGAACAGCCTAGAAATATGCCAACCAAACCGAAACAGTATAAAAGCAGCAACAGTTGAAGGACGACCAATCAGTTTGATTTAAGCACGCTATCTGTCGAGAAGTAGTAGTGTTATTTTGAAAGTAGCCTAATAAAGACCAATTTGCATTATCGAATATTGGAGTTATTTATTCAACAGTTAAGTGATTCTAACGTTAGCAGAAGATTGCAAATAAGAGGAATTTTAGTAAATTCGTTACAATATGTTTTTGCAATTTTCACCCCGTTTTGCTTAAGTAAAATAATATTCGCTGTTATTTTATAAAAACATGTACAAATACAATGTACCAAATCCTACGCAAAATTCGCGCAAAAGTATATCTTCAGTAAGGTTTTTAAATTTCCACTTAGAATTTTTAGAATTTTACTGAGTATGCCTGACTATGTATCAATCAGATCAATGAATTAATATATTGTAATAGGGTGTTGATCTTAGTCCCCTAAAAAAGAACCTTTAAATTGGCTTAACATTTTATGGTCTGAATAATCGAAGAATGTCATGTATGGTGGAAAGGAATCACGCCAATATGTAAGACGGTCATCTATTACCGAATACAATCCAAAATATACACAAAAAACATGGAGGTTCTAGTATTAAAGTCTTAGCATAATTTCCTTTGCTAGCGTGGGAATCATTCATTGAGCTCAACGAAAGCCAACATCGAGCAGACAACTATGGGAAGCTATTAAAAGCGAATGGGTGTCGATTTCGGTTGAAAGATGCCAAAAATTCGTTAACTCAATGCCACATCCCTGCAATTCTAAGGAATAAAGTCATGAAACTAAATTCTAATTTAAACACTTGCCAACACCCATGGTTAAAAAAATCACCATTTTATAAAAGTTATGTCAAAATTTTACTTACAATTTGTTAAACCGCAAAGTTTTTGACCGCGCAAAATTCACTGTAAGTTTCCTCATTTTTTTTAAGATTTTGACCGCAGTTGTATGTAAGTCTTTATACTTTAGACTAGAAGACCCGGCAGACGTTATTCTGCCCTAAATTTGGCCTATCTTTTTCTAGTGCTTTTACTCAATCCTCGCTCCGTCTTTTTCGCTTCATCTATCTCCATCTTCGTCTCATTCTATCTCTTTCTCAATATCCTTCTTCTTCTCTCCTTTCTCTTCTCTTAATTTCTTCTCATTCTCCTGCATCCCTTATTGCCTGTCCTAGAGGGATATATGTATTTTATTCCAGTCCCAGTCCCGGGCCTACTCCGTGTCTCAGTCCCAGTCCTAGTCCTAATCCCAGTCCCAGTCCGTCTCTGGATAATATATTACTCTGCACTAAAGGACTCATCAACAGCTTTCATTTCATATCCATAGTGTATATACACTGTCTAAGCATTCACTGGCCCACGTTTTGGCCTATATCTCGAGACCCTAGTCACCCAGGGTTATGAAAATAACCCTCTACTAAAGCACTCATCAACAACTTTCATTTGTTATCCATATTCTATAAACACATTCTGGGGGTACTCGGGTCCACGTTGTGGCCTATATCTCGAGACTCTGTACGTCGATCGCAACCAAACCTATGTAGTAACCACCGCGTGAGGTTTACGCAACTTGTGTGAAAGTTTGAACAAAATCGACCGACGCATCTCTTAAAAAACCGGCGACCAACTAACACACATTTTAGCCTTTCTTTATATATATATAGATTTTTATTTTTCACACTTCACTATAATATTAAAACGAAATGCATGATTTCGTTGCTTTTGAAATTCGGCTTAAAAATTGCACATGGAACAATTAAAGGCTCTCCTGAATTAAAAAAAATTGCTTAGTACCTCTAAATAGCGGGCCCCCTCAGAAACCCTGGGCCCGGTGCTAATCCCCCTTTCCCTCGCGGCGGGCCTGGTGATGTGCTATACTTGATATCATTCGCTATAATATTTTTTATTGATAACCACGTTGTTTAATTAAACACCAACCAATTACACGGAAGTATATCCGCAACACCTGAAAATATGAGTGCCGGTGCGTATACGTAACATTTTATTATTACGTATAAACATATACAGACCAATTCTAAATATTCTCGCGGAATTTTGTTCTCGCAGATTTTTTTATTCCCGCTGAAAAATTCCTCCAATTCTTTTCTCCTAGGGAGAAGAATAATTGGGGAATAGCAATTTCGATTTTCGAAGTCAGCTGTTTTGTCAATTGAAATTTCGTTGCGTATTTCTTATTTTGTTTAAAAAATTTTAAAGTTTAATTATTGTTGCCAATTTGTTTGAAATTAAGAAATGCACATTATTGCATTTCAAGTGGTATTCACTGAAATGAGTAATGAATTGGTGCCACAGCAACATCAACAGAGGAGCATAAGAAGAAGACCGGCGGGATAACACAAATCCGCCGGAGTTGCCTGCATTCATTCTGCAAAGCCATTTTCTGGCGGCCAAGTCGAGTTGAGTTCCCCTTTCGCCATATGCCAAAATCTATTAAAGCTTTCTTAAAAAATCCTTGCCCAATTTCTGGATGGATGCATCAAATATGCGAAGATCTCTTCCGTTGCTTATGATATACTTTTCGACTTAAAATAAAGAATATTGTGGTTGTTGTTGTTGTTGTATTAACAGTGAGAATATTGTGGTAGAATGTAAATATATATTTTAGCACAAATTTGTACAAATAAGTGTTCCTTCTTAAAATAACCAATTTCCTTTAACTATTTTGATGCATTACCTTTAATTTAACTAGTGAAAAAACTCCTATGAAATGGCAGAGAAATCTCCCTCTCCCTCACATTCATAATACCTACTTTTCTCCCATAACCGGTTTCCTCATTTTCGAGCATTGTTCAGAATAGGAAGAAAGGGAGAAGTGAAAAAACTCAATATTTATTTAGAATACGAGGAATGGGAGAAGGGAAAAATTTCGCACGGAATTTTCGTTTAGAATTGGGCTGATACAAAAATTTGCAATAAAATAATATTGCGACTATAGAATGAGATACAACCTATCCTATATTTCAAGTTAGATCAAACTACACACGGGGTGCAAAAAAAAAAAAAATCAAAATCAGTTCAGTAGTTTAGGAGTCCATCGCTGACAAACAATGTGACACGTGATTTTTATATATAAAGGTAACAAAAAAAAAAAAAAATAACTAAGACTGTGCCGAAGACTTCATACCTTTCCTGAATGGGTCTGAACAATAATCTTATCCCATTCGTAATATTCAAATATCGGCTGTATAATATGTGAAATATATAGCGAACAGATGTATATACCTAGGCAGAAATGACAGTTTATATGGGGTACATAATATATATACTACCGACTTCTATGATTTTCTCAGACAAGAATATATGCTATATACGTAAGCATTTGGTAAAATTTGAAAATTCTAGCTGTTAAAATGGAGCAGAAATTACGAAAAGCTTCTTATCTGAACAATTGGTTGTATGGGATATATACTATATGTACCACCGATCTATGCAATTCAAACAACAATGAATGCTCTATACGTAAGCATTCGGTGAATTTTGAAGCATTTAGCTGTTAAAATGGGGCAGTAATTACAAAAAGCTTCTTAGCAATCGGTTGTGGGAATATATATAGATATTCAGACAACAATATGTGCAATATACGAAAGCAGTTTGAAGCTGCAATCTGATAAATTCGGGAAGATATGACAAAAATCCTCTTTTCTGAAAAATCAGTTATATGAGGGATATATGCTATACTGGTCGGATCCGGCCGGTTCCGACAAATGTCTAATCGGATATCTTAATATACCCGCTCACCAAATTTTATCAAAATATCTCAAAAATTGAGGGACTACTTTGCATACAAACAGACAGACGAACATGGCCAAATCAACTAAGCTCTTCATCCTGATCATTTCGGTATACTTATTGGTGGGCCTATCTATTTTCCTTGAAGTTCTTACAATTTTTAGATTCGTGACAAAGTTAATATACCATTTAATTTCCATGAAAGGTATAAAAAATTACGCTTTGACCAGAAGATACGTTTGCACATACTTATATGCTTTTATACATTATCTACCAATTCAAGTAGTGATTCAATCTAACTCTATCCATTAAGTCTACCTACACTTTCTTTGCCTGCAATTTTTTGCACATGTTCAATTTATTTTTATTGTATATAAATACATTTTTTTTTTAAATTGCTCCGTTTACTTACTTAGTTAATTGGCGCTGAACCGTTTAAAAAGTTATGGCCATTCAACAAGGCGCGCTAGTCGGTTCTTCGCTCTGCCAACTGACGCCAATTGGTCACACCAAGGGAATCGTTTTCCACCCTGTACTTCCAGCGGAGTGGGAGCCGCCCTCTTCCTCAGCTTCCATAGGTGGGTTCCGCTTACATACCAATAAATATTGGTCTAAATTTCTCAATAATATGTTTTCTTGTTAGGCGAAATATATTCGTTATGCTTGCTTTTATAGAGCTTTACGGCGGAGAAATTAGAAGGCAAAAATTAAGTTTTCCTTTTCCCTCCTACGGGTTTCGACGCTCTCACGTCTTCCTCAGGGAGTCTAATGATTTTATTTTAAAAACAATTCATTAACAACAAACATAATTACAATTAAATAACATTAATTTGGACACTTACGTTATTAAATTAAACTTATTTAATTTTTTAATACATTTTTTTTTTATTTACACACAGTACCAACATATATATTAACTATTACTTGTTAGCTCTGCATCTATCTTTGTACTGTATGACCGCTATGTAATAGTTTCAAAGTTTCACATATGCACTCACATACAATACAAATATATAAAAATCCCTTGTATGTCCATACAAATATTTTGCATAAAGTGTGTTGTAAGAAGACAAATTATACTGGCTGCAAAATTGCAGAAGCAAAAAGACTACTCATGCTGCTACAGCATGTAAAAAAATAATTGCAAATTTCCTTTTTATAATGAAAATAAACTAAACAAATTTACATATAAAATGAGTTATAAATAGTAAACTTAATTTGTTGTTTAGTTGGACATTGTATGCGTGTAACGTTTGTCGGTGGTAAGTGGGCGCTGCACTTAAGCAGTGCTTTTTTGTACTAGAAAATTGATGTTATTTTGTAATAAGAAAAAAAGCGCGATTTAATCATTTAATTGCAATGTTTTGCCGAGAAATATTTATTTAAACTAACTGAAAGGTAGCGTGTCCACAGTCGGTTATTCAACAGACAAATTTAAGAATTAAAATGAAATCAATAAGCTATGAATGGCTATGACCCTTATTGACAGCTACAAGGCTGAAGTTCAAAGAGCTTTGTGAAAATCGTGTCATTGGATTAGATGTGCGTGAGTTTTTATTGTGTATTTAACTATAGCAAGACTGTGCTCGCAAGTTCGTTGCTTAAGTCTTTTGTTAGCTTCGGAAAAGAAGTTGGTATAAGAAAAACGTTTGGTTAGCAAGAATATGTACATACATTGATACATTATAGCGAATCGCTTTAGTTCCGAGACAGAAATCGTATTAGGAGGCAATACATTGTGATGTCCTACGAAATGGCATTTGTTCCGCTTTGCAGTTATTTTCAACGCGTTCTTAACTGGCTTGGTAGTAGGAGTTCTGATAAAGTCGCAGACTTTGCTATACTTATTCTAACAAATATAGCCCAGATTCAAGCGTAATTGATACAAGTGTGGCTACTAATTGTCCTGCTCTGTATTAGATTAGCACCAGTTCGGCGGTAATCCGTGAAACTGTAGTGCAAAGCTTATTTTTTGCATGATTGTCTCTCATTTTCACTGCAGCGAGCACACAAAGCCTATGAAAAATAACACCAATGCAAAAATAACAATGTGTGCATATCATGATTATTAATTTATGTTTTTCCTTTTATCAAAATTTACTGTCGATAATTTATAAGGCAACGTAAAATTTTTCTTCTCTCCGAAGCTTAACTTTGCCTTCTCATTTATCAGCTCCAAGCTAAAGCTCCATCTACGCAAACAATTACTTTTAATTTTGGATAAACAAGAGGAGTTTTATTCAATAAACCAACTACGTTTGCCTTTAATAGACTTTGATTCAGGCCAGAATTTTGACAGAATCCATAAGAAAGCTCTGAGAGTTTGCGTTTGCTGCTAATTCCCTTGAGCTACGCCTTTCCACTTGCTGTCATGCGTCAAGTGGTATATCGATTATAGTAGGGATATGTCTCACATCCACACAGCTTCGAAAGGGTCATGAAAGGTGCTTTCTGGTATGTGCAAGCTAAGCGCCAATCCTATGCAACTACGTTGATTACTCTAGCACTCACTGTGTGATCCTGCGTAATTTCTCTCTTTTTAAGAAGGCAGCCGTATGGTGCATCTTTCATTTTGACAAACATCATTTTTTTTTGTATAATACAGTCTGCCTTAGTTTCCTAACTAATTGTTCGTCACCTTGCGCTTTTTTTAGCATCTTCAGATGGTCTTCTGATTCCAATGCCAAAGAGATCGGCCATTTCCCCTGAGTGTAGATCTACTGGGATTTTCCTTTAGTATATCTTTTCGTGGGCCATTTTAGATCCGTGCCTTACTGGTGCTGCATATAATATTATCGAGCTGCCCGCTTTAAGCTCACCTAAATCACTTCTGTCTTATTGCTAGCCATCTCCAGTCCCACATTCGTCAGCCGTGCCTTTATTCTTTCCACGGTGTCATTACATAACTGCTACTACGAAAATATCATCTGCATAACCACCAATTTTCATGCCTTCGGGCAGGTTGATTTGTAGCACACCGTCATACATCGCATTCCATAGCATTGGACATAGAACAGATCCCTGAAGGACACCGCCCGTGATGTTGTACTTTCTTGGTCCTTCATTATATCAAAAAGGAGTACTGTGTCGCTTAAAATGGTCTTCTCTGCTTAGATGATGACAATGAGTTTGGCGTATACTCTTGTTGCTGGATATATACACAGCTTGACCTATTTTTGCCCTGGGCTTTCACTCCAGTGTTGCCTGAACTGCTTTGTTTCCCAATTGCTTATAGTTTCCGTAGTATGTGCCTCTGTGATTCCACAGAGGGGCTCTGGACCATAGAATCCTGCTCTAGCACCCTGCTTGGCTAGGTAGTCTGCCTCTTCATCACCTTCGTATCCTTGATGCCCGCGCACTCATCCTAAGAAAACAATGTTTTTCGCTCCCAAATCATTAAGGGATCCAATGCATTCATGCAATAGCCTAAAAATAGTTGTGTAAGGCTGTCTGGCTGTCTGAGCATACGCCTCGGTGATAAGTCTTTTTGTAGGCATTCTCTCCCGAATACTTCTATTGCATCGATTATAGTAGGATAGCATCTCATAGGTATCGATTTCTTAAAGTTCGCCCCATAGATGTTAGATCGCAGGAATACGTGTGTTAAATATTGAAATTAAATTTTGGATCACCTTGTATATTTTGTAACTGAAAAGAATACTGTTATTTGCATATCAAGCACTTAAAACATGCAAATTAAAATTCTACGGTCTTTCAATTAGTAGACTGAAAGAAAAAGACTGGTAAAATCAACAAAAATTTCTGTCAATTTTTATCCATCGCAACAAGATGTTGAATCAACTGCGCACAAATCGTAATTGACCGTTTTAGTAGTCAAATGAACAAAAAAACTTGTTGCGAAAGCTTTGTATGAAAGTACCTATGTTGCCATAAAAATAAATAAATGTAAGGCGCGATAAACTCCGAAGTGATTTTAGGCCGAACTTCTCTTCCAATTTGCGTCGTGCTACTTTTTAATTCTTCTTACAAATTGGCGGAACGCGATCTACTTGTTTTATGCCGACTGCGAACGGCACCTGCAAGACATATGAGTTTTCACTGATTGCATTTCATGGCAGAAGTACACTCGGAGTGCTTGCCGAACACTGCGGAGGGGCGACTACGCTCAGAAAAATTTTCTTCTAATTGGAAAAGCTGGTTTCTAAAATTTTGATGTTGCTTTTCCCGTGGTGTGAACCCAGGGTCTTGGGTGTGGTAGGCGGAGCACGCTACCATCACACCACGGCGGCCGCCATATATATACGTAAATATTTGAATACATATAAACGCATGCCTGCTACATATAAAAACATATGAATGTAGAAATGAAAATAGTAGTCACAAAACTGATTCTCAATTCTTTCAGTTGCAGCTCAGCTCATTCTCAATTTCTTCTATCGCATGTAGTTGCCACACTTGATTGTTTCGAACAAAACTTGTAGTATAAATCTTTGACATAACAATAGAGAACTTGGAAGTTATAGAAAATAAAGAATCAAATCGCAGGAGGGTAATTCACCACTGGAGTAACTTTACATGTAATTCGGCAAGTTTAATTTTCGTAACACTTTAGAAACGATTCCAAAGCAACTCAAACTTTATGCTGTCGGAAATATCAACATTAAAAAATAATGTTTTTTATTATCTTATTAGATTCGTTCGCGTGAGTGAAAATTCATAAAAACTTGAACAAAATGTTACTAACTTTGGGAAAATCCTGTTCGTTCAAGCAAAACTTTTGCAACAAGAGGGCGCAATTTTGCATTTCGCTTTGACGAGAAGTTGCAAAATTGTACCCGATAAATAGGTGTCCCGGTACCTCATAATTTTTTGCACAGTAAACTCAAAAAAGGGGTTTTTCGTTTTGTATTGATAACTGAAAAACTAGTTTTTATTGTTTTCCCATTTTGTGTGTTTTGTCGATTTGATGGTTTTCTAATTTTGGTGTTTTTTTTTTAACAAGTGGCACCATCGCCATAAGCACAAAGAAGCGAGCGCAATGAGCGTAAAATTCTCTTTGAAATTTGCTCATGTATTGACAGCTGATCGCCGTTGAAATGACCTGTAAGATCAGTTGTCTTAACAGAAAAATTAGTTGGATTGATTAGGAATCTGTAAATTTTACAAAATTTTGTTAACTTAAGAGCGACAATTTCTCTTCTGTTGAAATGACAAAAACTCGGTCGAATTAACCATAATTCGATCAATTTCACCGAATCTCCGTTAAGTCAAGAACAACAGAAACGATTTGTTGATTTTACTAGCACCATTTTTTCAGTGTAAAGCTGCTCGATTAGTTGTTGTAGTACTTAGATTTTCGATTGACCCAACTCAAGAATCAATTTGCATATGTATACCTCTGCTTTTTTTCAATATTCTATATATCTTTATTCATATTCATACAAGCATGTAAAACTTTGCTACTCCCGCATTCTCACCATAAATTTTATGGCTTTGTCATTTTGTATACGAAAACCAGATGATGATTTTGATGGCATTTTGTTAGTGCTTTCCCTTTGCAATCAATACCAGTTGCTGTCTACAACAACTACATACATACAAGAACATAAATTTATAACTATTTACATATGCTTAGTTAAGTTGTGTTCATAATTAAGTATGCATAACTGTTTTACGAATGTCTTGTAAATATGTTTGCTTGTCTGTTGGCAGCTGTCAGTTGTTGGCCTTGATATTTGCAAATGAAGCTATAGAAGATGTAGCTAAATGAAACTGAGCCGTAATGAAATTGAAAGTGTACATCTTTAGTAAGCGAAATAAGCGTGTTAGCGGTTCATTATGTATGTTTGTGTGTGCTTTTTTTTAACTATTTCCCATTACTAACCGATACATAGCTGTGAATATTTAGTGGATCTATTAGTATGTGTAATTAAGCAATCCGACAGAGATTAATGGCTATTAGATTTGTTTTTAAATCAATAAAATAATTATATTTGTTAAATGTATATGAATAGTTACAATTTGCATGTTATGCGAAATGTAAAAAGAAAACGGCAATGTATGAAAATGAATGAAATTTATATAGAAAATGCACTTCGCTAAACTCTAAGTGGTCACGTTGCTTGTGGTGCTGCTTGCAACCTGATTAATGAATACGCAGTTCGATAAAGTAAGCTGTTAGTTGTTGTTATTGTTATAGCAATTACCCACAATTTGTCATCAATATTCCCGACCGATTTCAATTGAAAATATTGTGGCGAATATTAGCATCACTATGCTGTTAGTAAATAATCACAACAACAAAAACAGCAAGCAGCCACACTTATGTATATGTACAAATTAATGCAAGCAGCCGCTCCTGTGTAAAGACAATGAAGAATATTCCATATACATAACAAGCAGCTTGAATCAGAGAGATTATTTCACATACATATACAAATGTAGTCATCAGTTAAGAGCAGAAGTTGTTACTCACACATACACACGCATTTAGCTAAATAACAAAGTATGAGATACAACTGATCAATGTTCACAAAAAGTCCAGACCTTAGGAGAAATATGCGAACGAGGCAACAGAGAGCAGCGCAAGCTGAGGAACAACTAATCAGTTTGATTTAAACATGCTATTAAGTGAATTATAGTTATTATTTTGAAGTACTACTCCAAAGTAGTCTAAATGGTCCTTCCATTTTGCAATACTGAATATTGGAGTTATTTATTCGACAGTTCAGCGATTCGAACGTTAGCAGAAGGTGTGGAGTCCACCAAAATTCGTTACAATATAGTTAGTGTTCTGTGGGGACATGTTACATGCAAGACATACATTGTGTAGATTGGGGTTGATTCTGGACAAGTAAGAATTTAACCTACTACAGTATCCAGATGGGAGATGAACTAAAGTAATGTACGTCTCTCTGTTGTGGTTGTTTACCTCCACTTCGAGTTAAGGGTATTTGTCTTTGATAACGGTGTTCACCGAACATAGTTGTTGGCATAGGTACCCAACAATTTTTGTGGATGTCGCTGAGGCCCTTTTTAGCATACAAGCGCCCGGATAATTACTTTAAAAATGGCTATGCCCATTTATTTGTCTTAGCTTTAAGTGACGACAATTGTGGCTGCATGCTCCCTAAAATGCAGATCCGAATGGAACATCAAACCCAATCTTTGGGCGACGTGGATATCCAATATGGTCGACGTTTGCTTTGTCCACATTGTAAATAAAGTTGCCGCGGATTTGGTTAGTGAAAGTGCCAGATTTCGGGAGTTAAAACAAGTGGAAAGCTTCTAGTCGTTGTTTTCGATTTGTGATCTTTCACATATGATAACATCGTTTGTATAGATATAATGGACTGTAGAATTTTTTTTTAAAGAATTGGTTGGTCTAAAGTCCAAACATATTCTATAGATGTATTCTTGACGAGTAGGTTTTTATTTACTTGTAGAGAGAATCCGATCGGGAAGCTATTTCACTTTGCTTATTTTTGCTATATTTAAGTGAATATGTAATGAGCTTTATAGCTAGGTTTCCTATTGAATGCGCAAAAAAAAGCAGTTTTTTCTTTTACCCGTTTCATTGCGATTTTGCATCTTCTTCAGGGAGTCTAGTAGATATGTCGGAAATAGACAAATTTAAAATATATATGTTGCCATAAAGGTCCACTGATCTCTAAACCACTTCAATTGTGAATTAGGGAGAGGTGTTATAAGGTCAAAGGCCATAACGTCAGTTGACCTTTTGACAGGAAGGAACCTTAAAGCATGCTATTCATACCTCATTGATAGGATTGTACTGTAGGGATGCGGAATTATTGCTAATCTCAATGCAATATCGAGATTTATATGTAGTACAGCCTAAAAACCAAAATTTTTTTAAATGAATAATGTGCGGAAAGTTGAGACACATGAAAACATGATATCAGGTCGAACATGGCGACCACTGTTTTGAGTATACCTTGTAAATCTCTTCAAAGCCCTTTTTCCGGGAGTTGTAAGTGGATATTATTACGATATCAAATTGATATATTGTTGAGAACTTTTCGATATTTTTACAACAAAAATTCGATAATTAATCGATAAATTTTGGATAACAAATCCATATTTAAGTTCCTTATGGATCTTGGGGTGGAAGGGGAGTATGGCCTTCAAGGTTTTCTGTTTTCATACTAAATCGTTCCCGAGTTGTTCAGGCTAGCACCATATTGGTGCTTGTTAACGGAACGTACCGGATCTGCATTCGGCAAAGGTCAACATCGATAACCGTCCCCAAGGCCTTCGGGGCGTGTCCTTATCGCTACAACAACAACAACAGTGAAAGTGAGAAAACATTTGAAAATTAAAATTTATCACTGAAGAAGTGTTTTTCGATATCAGTGTTTAGCCGCGATAAACCAAATTGTCTCTCTCTATCTCTAGTTAACCGTTAAATGCAATTTCTGACTTGAAGTTATACAAATGCAGCATGAGACATTAGAAAAGATTAGAAATTGAATGGGTACTCTCATAAGAACTTTAGTTTGAATGTAAATGGGAACAAAACCGGGCATAGCACTTTAAATTTATCACTTATATGGACCTAGTTTGCTCATGCGTCCCACTGTGAGCCGCGTGTAAACGCTGGTATACAGTATGTCAGAAACAACTTTTTAGAGTTAGCAGTTCAATCTGGAAAGCAAAAATTTAAATGCATTTCAATAAATAGCAGCAATTAGGTAAAGTTTGTTTTACAACAAAACCACAACAAATTGCTTTTAATAGAAAATTTGTCGATGCACCAACAACACTAAATATTGCAACATTAAATCTGCGGGTGTATTATGTTACAACATCGAAATATATTGCGGCATATAATAGCAGATAATGATAAACAATAGCAATTATGATTGCAATCTGTTTGTTTATACAATGAATGAGCTCTTTCATTCCTTACAATCACATCTTAAGAGTTATGACCTATTAAAATAAATGTAAGTTAAAAGCATCAAGTGAAATGTGGAAGAAAAAACGCGCAGCAGTTGGCACATAAACAATTTGTGGTAATTTGTTTCAGATTATGTTTAAAAGTAAATGTGTACGTAGTAATGTTAACAAAAATGCACTCACGCGCAATTGCATAACTACTTATATGTAAGTGTTTCTAATATATTTTCAATCAATCAGTCAATCACTCAATCAATATGCTAATGTTATTATGCCATAACTTTGTTTGGTATGTGGCAAGCGGAATTTCTTGTAACTTTATCTTTGAATATCTCCATTGCTGCAGTCGTTAATTAGCTCATAAACATTAAGGCTATCCATTATTTACTTATATTTACTTGTAGCTACTAATTTCCTATTACACATACAACATTTTCTTTTTTGTGCACATCAGTCAGGCAGTGTAGCGTAAAGGTCAGCACTTTACTGATTGCCACATGACACGCACTAAAGTACATGCGCATGCGTGCGCCCTTGAGTTAAGTTGGCTAACAAGCAGAGTTTTGACTTATCATTAAAAAATAAATGTGTTTAATAAATTAAAATAAAGAAAAGCTTTGTTTGATGCGTTTGGTTTTGAGAGAAGAATGCAGTTAATTGAGTACTTACAAATTGTATGTTGGAGTGAGACGTATGTATGAGCAATGAATGAGTTACAAATACATATGCACTTTTATTTGTACATAAATTTGCAGCTAATAGTTTCATTAAAAGTCATTTCAGGCTTTTGCTAAACTAACGATTCATTGATGCATGTACTGAAGTTAAGGTTTGGTGTAATGCTAAAGAGCTGGTGGTGATAGAGGATGGTATATGACTAATTTGTACTTTGGTACAGTATTGCTACAATAATTAACAGCGGAAGTATATGAACTATTAAGCTGATATTTTTAAAAATTATTTATATTTCGTTTGAAGTATAAAATTTATTAATCAAAAATTTTCATTTCGAAATCACCAAAATTTTCATTTACAAAAACAAATTCGATAGCAAAATATTTAAAATTCAAAGTATAAAATACAAAGTTAATAATTTAACAACAAATAATAAACACTATATTTACTCCCCCTCCAAGAAAATTTAAAACAAACAAATTATTAGTTAATATTAAATGTAACCTTTTTTTGTTCTTTGTTGTTTAATGTATGTGTATTTGTGTTTAAATTAGTGTTAATAAGTATATTTGCTGGTTTAAGCAAATCAATCGAAATATTTTTAATAGTATTTTTGTATTGAATTGTAAATGTTTTATGTTTCTTAGAAATAACTTTAAAAGGTCCTTCATAAGGTGATTCTAAATTAGATTTACGAAGAACTTTAACAAAAACATACTCACAATTTTCTAATTTCTTAGGAACGATAAAGTTTTCTGTGTTATGATGAAAAACTTTAGAACGAACAAGCGAAAAATATTCTCTTATTTTTTGAAGAGCGTCATTAGAAAAATCATGTTCTTTATTACTATTTGAAATAATTAATTCGCCAGGTATTCTAAGTGTTTGGCCATAAACAAGTTCAGCAGATTAACATTTTAAATCTTCTTTAATAGAAGTTCGTAAACCAAGTAGAATAAATGGTAAAATGTCAGACCAATGAACCGAGTCGTTTGATGCTATAATTGGTGCTTTTAAAGTTCGATTAAATCTCTCTATCTTGCCATTTGCTTGGGGATGGTAAGGAGATGTATGAATTTTATGAGAACCTAAAAGTTTAGTTAATTCTGTAAAAAAATTTTGATGTGAATTGTGAACCTTGATCTACTGTAATATTTAATGGTATACCAAATCGTGGTATATAATTTTGAATAAAAGTTTTTACTATAGTATTTGGTGCAATATCTTTAAGTGGATATGCTTCAGGCCAACGTGAAAATCTGTCAGTAATTGTTGAAATATAACAATTTTCATTTGAAACTGGAAGAGGTCCAACAATATCCATATGAATATGTTCAAAAAGACTTGATGGTATTTGAATTTTTTGAATAGGAGATTTAGTATATCTTGAAATTTTGGACTTTTGACAACTGATGCAAGATGAAGTCCAATCGTTAATTTCTTTACGCATGTTAGGCCAATAATATTTATTTTGAATTAATTTTCTAGTTGTTCTTATACTTGGATGAGATAATGAGTTAATTTTGTCAAATATAGTTCTTCTCATAGAATGTGGAACATAAGGTCGAAAGGGTTGTAGAGAATTTCAATCAGTTTCTTCAACCCTTCTGTAATTTCAGACTTGTGTTGCCACAATCAAGGGATGCGGCCAACCTTTTCAACTGGGAGGTATTGCACCATATGTTTATATTAATAACTGGAATATGAATTTCTTTTAAATTATTTTTAGAATTTTGATCAGAAATGATTTTTTGTAAAAATGTATCAGTTTGTTATTCTTTATATAAAGTTTCTAAATTTATATTTTCAGTTGAAATTGCATTTACTTCTGGAATACGGGAAAGTGTGTCGGCAACTATGTTGTCTTTTTCACGTATATATTGAATATCGTTTGTAAATTGAGCAATATATTCAAAATGACGTAGTTGACGAGGAGATCTATCTACTTTAGAATTTAGAACATGAATTAAAGGTTTATGATCAGTATAAATTGTAAAAGTTCTACCTTCAAGAAAATGTTTAAAATGTTTAATTGAGCTATAAATTGCCAAAAGTTCACGATAAAATGGTGAATATTTATATTCTGTTGTAGTTAATTTTCTTGAAAAATAAGCTAAGGGTTTTAGTATATTATTGCTAGTTTGTTGAAGAACTGCTCCAATAGCAACATTTGATGCATCTACTGCTAATGATAAAGTACCATTTTTGTCGAAATGTGTAAGTAAAGTATTTTTAGCAAAAAGTTTTTTAACATTTTCGAAAGCTGTTGTGGTTTCATTTGTCCAATTTAATTGTTTGAGTTTGTTTTTAATTGCATGTGTTAACATTTCATGCAGAGGACTAAGTTCTGTTGCTAACATTTTAATATCTCTGTGATAGTAATTTATCATACCTAAAAATTTTTGTAATTTATTTATAGAAATTGGTTTTTCAAAATTTGTTATGATTTCAATTCGATCTAAAGATGGTATAATACCTTCGCCTGAAATTTCGTAACTTAAGAAATTTAATTTATTTACACCGAGAGTACATTTTGAAGGTTTGATATTTAAATTATTACTTTCAAGTCTTTTGAAAACTGATTTTAAATGATTTATATTGTAACGAATTTGCTGCAAATCCTCTTATTTGCCCTTATGCTAGGTTCGTATCGCTAAACTGTTGAATAAATAACTCCAATATTGAATAATGAAAAATGGCCTTTATTAAAATACTTCACAATAACACTCAAACTGTGCAACGAGTAGCTTAATAACCAAAATGATAGCTCAAATGAAACTCCACTATTCAAAATAATACTGATATTGCTCGCTAGATATCGTCTTAGTCGTAACTGCTTGACAACTTAAATCAAACTGAATTACAGCGCCTCTACATCTGTCGCCTTTTATACTCTTTGGTTTCCTCGTTCGCATCTTCTAGACGCTTCCAGAATCTAATAGTCCAGTAGGTCTCAAACTTCTCAGCTGTAACTACAATGCACAATTTATAGGTTTTCTCATTGCATACTTATAGGAGTATCTCAGATATATACATGTATTTGTGCATTGACTCTCTGCTGCTCGTACACGTACATGGTACATATATGTAGACCCAGTTATTGTTTCGTTTATGTAAATACATAATGATTGAATTATTGATGTGCATTCACGTCACTGCTTAGCATCGGCTTAGAGCTGGCAGCACTCCTTAGTTTTGCTAATATTCGTAACACTGCCCTCCACCTAAGTCTGATCGTCCCGATCAGACAAATCTCTCGATCTAAACGCTGCTAGCATCGCCAAATGTACCACTCTTCTACTCCGTGGTTTCTCAATGCTTTGTATGCGGTAGATGGTATCACTGATCTTCTTCACAACCTTGTACGGGCCTTCCCAACTACACCGAAATTTTGATGGAACACCTTTCCGCCGGTGAGGGTTGTATAACAGTACCAAATCTCCCGCCAAGAAACTTTTCGAATTATTGTTCTCATGGTACCGCTCAATACCCTGGTTCGTTCCTTCACACTCTGTTGTTTGGCCGATGAACTACTTCGTAGAGCTAGCGCTGAACGGATTTGCTTTGCATAATCAGTATCGTTCCCACGTTTCCTCACAGTAGTGCGCTCTGGCTTGAAACTACCCTCGCATTCTTTCTCGGAAATTCATTGCTTCGTTTTCCTGCGTCTTTTAGGTTTTGTCAATGCCAGTATTTCTCTCACAGGTACTTTTGATTTTGATTTATTTGGTCCAATTGATCTATCAATCTTTGCCTTTGACTTTCATGGTCTTTGTCGAGTCTTTTCCACCAGTACCCTATTACTGCTGAACCCTTTTTCCAAACTAAAGTTAAGTGGTATGTCCTGGTTCTTATAGCGCATAATTTTTCTCCGCATATCGATCTTGATGTCATGGTCAACCAAGATGTCCACTTCCAATATGACTTCATCAACGATCTCCGCCACAACGAATTTGTGTAGAACCATGACTTTTCCAATTAATACCTCGCATACCACTTCGCCTTGTACTTGATTATAATCGCCTGTGACCGTACGCAACCTTGCTCCAGGTAATGACTTTACTCTCCTGTAGACGAAATCAAATCGAATCAAGGAATGAGATGCCCTCGTATCTACAGTCAGTACACGCTCTTTACCATCCACATTCCCTCTGATGGTAAGACTGCTTGATTTCCTTCCAATCTGGGACACATATATCACAGGACGTTCAATAGCCGGGGCAAGTTTTCGTTCTTTACATCCGACACGCTCTTGCTCATTTCCGCCAGCTTTGCGTTTACGACCACCCACATTGTTGGAACTGTTAGGGTTGGTGTTGCAATAATGCGCAATATGTCCTGGCTTTCCACACTTAAATCATTTGACTGCATCATTATTCTTCTGCTGCGTACCCTTCAATGCTTCCAAAATTGCGTCTACCCAGTCTGGCTTTTCCACTTCCACGCGATGAGCTTTGTACGCTGGCTTACTCAAAAGTGAGGCTGTTTCCTGAGTCAGTGCATGCGATACCGTTTCAGCAAACATTAGTTTTGGATTCGCATATGTAGCCCGCTTCTTTTCCACATCTCGTATGCCATTTATGAAGCTCTGGATTTTTTCCCTTTCAGTGTATTCCACGGGTGCGTCCGCATTTGCAAGATGAGCCAATCTTTCAATATCTGAAGCAAACTCCTGCAATGTCTCATTTGCTTTTTGGTAGTGGTTTTGCAACTCAATTTGGAATATCTGTTTCCTATGCTCGCTTCCGTAACGTCTCTCTAAAGCGCTCATCTATGTTTCGTAGTGGTTCCGTTCGTACTCTGGAATATTCTGTAAGATTTCCGCAGCTGGTCCTTTTAAAGCTACGAACAATGCAGCAACTTTATCTTCAGCATTCCAGTTGTTCACTGCTGC
The DNA here is from genome assembly GCF_040869045.1 of Eurosta solidaginis. Classification (NCBI taxonomy): domain Eukaryota; kingdom Metazoa; phylum Arthropoda; class Insecta; order Diptera; family Tephritidae; genus Eurosta; species Eurosta solidaginis. The sequence continues at coordinate 61,570,192 of NC_090321.1, forward strand.
GGTCTTCTCAAATTGTAGCTTAAAGACCTGGAAAGGAACAGAACCATCAAACGTTGGGGTTTTACCTTCAGAGTAGACGTTGAAGTGATTGGACGGTTCAATTGTAACTCCTCAATCCGATCTTTCAAAGCATCCATCTCGGCCTCCACTTTATTTTGTCGTTCACTAACAGCCTCCAGCTGCGATGAGAATTTTGTTTCCTGTGCCTCCAGATTTGTTGAGATACGTTCTTCTTGTGCTTCGAGCTGTAATGTTATGCGTGCCTCTTGTTCTTTTAATTGTTCTGCAATTTGTGACGCCATGTGTGTTTTCTGTTCTTCCAATTGTGATGCCATATTGGATGTTATCTGTGTCGACATTTCTGGAATGCGTGCCTCCTGTGATTCCAATTGTGATGACATGTTGGTAGATATTTGTGATGACGTTTCCGATATTTGTGCCGATATTGCAGCCAATATCATGTTCAGGTCTGTGTTCGCCATTGTCTGCGGTGTTTCTTCCATTTTTGTTATTTCCTCGCCATCAAGATGAAAGTCATACTCTTCCCCATCAATTCTTTCTGCTTCCATTGCCTCTCGTAGCCGTGCCTGAAGTTCAAGTTTAACGCCGCTTGTATTCAATCCACGGCTCTCCAACTCTTCCTTGACAACTCAAATCAAACTGAATTACAGCGCCTCTACATCTGTCGCCTTTTATACTCTTTGGTTTCCTCGTTCTCATCTTCTAGACGCTTCCAGAATCTACTAGTCCAGTAGCTCTCAAACTTCTCAGCTGTAACTACAATTGCACAATTTATAGTTTTTCTCATTGCATACTTATAGGAGTATCTCAGATATATGCATGTATTTGTGCATTGACTCTCTGCTGCTCGTACACGTACATGGTACATATATGTAGACGCAGTTATTGTTTCGTTTATGTAGATACATAATGATTGGATTATTGATGTGCATTCACGTCACTGCTTAGCATCGGCTTAGAGCTGGCAGCACTCCTTAGTTTTGCTAATATTCGTAACAATATGTTGATCTTCATTATCACTGGCAATAAGAATGTCATCAATGTATGAAAATACAAAATCGAAACAGAAAATACTTCATTAATAACGCGTTGGAAAGTTTGAGCACAGTTTCGTAAACCGAAATGCATTCTTACGAATTCAAACATTCCAAAAGAGGTAGTTATTGCAGTTTTATGAATGTCTTCTTCCGCCATTGGAATTTGGTGGTAAGACCGCACCAGATCAATTTTGAAAAAAAATTGTTTTTTTTTTTAAACCAATTGTTAAATCGTGGATATGTGGTAAAGGATACCGATCTGGTGTAGAAATAAAATTAAGTCTTCGATAATTTCCGCAAGGTCTCCAATCATTTGGTTCCTTTTTAGGAACGAGATGTAGTGGAGATACAATTTGAATTGGAGAATTTGAGTGTCTGCATATACCCGTTTTAACTAAAAATTCAAATTCAGCTTTAGCAATTTTAAGTTTGATTGGATCAAGACGTTCGGGTTTCGAAAATGGTAAAATACCTTTTGTTTCTATCCTGTGAACCGTATGGTGTTTAACTTTTTTAGTATAATCTGGATTTTCACTATTTTAATTTGATAGTATGAATTCCGTTTAAAGTTTATACGTTTGAATAATTATAATTTCATTATAAATTTTTTAATTTATTTAATAATTTGGGAAAAATTTAAACAACGTGACATCAGGACGGACAAGGTGACAGCGGTTTCAATTATACCTTGTAAATCTCTTCAAAGCCTTTTATCCCGGGGGTGGGAGTCGAACCCGTACTCCTACGATAGTTGAAATGGTTACAAACGCATTCAGCTACGTCATGCCTTAGTTGTTGTAAATTTTTTCCCAATTGCCTTCTTTTGCATATATTAATCTTCTACACATCACATACTTCGTATGTAATTATGTGTTGAAGCTATGCATGTTTGTAAGGCGGTTTTCAGAGAAACTTGGTATTTGTTGTTGTTTTTGTTCTATTTATAGAACTACAACGAATTAACCAAATGGTGTCTACTAAGGCATGACGTAGCTGAATGCGTTTGTAACCATTTCAACTATCGTAGGAGTACGGGTTCGACTCCCACCTCCGGGAGAAAAGGCTTTGAAGAGATTTACAAGGTATAATCGAGCACAGCATCTAAAAGTGTATTGGGTCCCGGGACATATGGGAATAGATGGGAATGACAAAGCAGATGAGCTAGATAAAAACGGCGCATTTCTTGAAGCTTGCTCTGTAGATGCCCCAATTAAATTGAGGGATATTATGAGGAGGCATGAGGTGCACATGATTGACCAAGTGGGAAAGACGTGGGTCCAAGTACGGAGCTGTAAAGTGTCGAAGATTATGTGTTGGTCTTACAACCTTAGACTAACAGAATTGCTTCTGTCATTAAAAAGAGAGGACTGTAGACTCATGACGGCTATTCTGACTGGACAATGCTTTCTGGCGTTACATGCCCTTAAATAAGGCTTGGTCAGTCGTAGCAGATGTAGGAAGTGCGAGTTCGAGGAGAAAGCGATCGAGTACGGTTTGTGCTCGTGCCCTGCGCTCGCCAGGCTAAGAATCCAGATATTAGGAGTGATACAGCTGTCAGTTCTAGAAGCAGCAAGTGGCATAGATCCTAGAAAGCTTCTAGTATTTTCCAAGATAACGGAGTTATTTTATAACATAGGTCCTGCTTTTTGATAGGGTTTTTATTTTGGTCATTAGGTAAACATCTAATAACACTACGGACTCATTCAGTCTATGTGAGGTCCTCATGAACCACGACAGTTAAACCTAAACTAACCATTCCTCATTGCATAGGTATATTTAGATTTGTGCCAAAAATCATAGTTCAAACATGATACTTCGAGTGCGTTTATGTCTGTGCTGTCTCAATGGGTATGACAAAAATTTAAACTTGTTTGCTTCAGAAATAATTTTGAATTTTGTGGAAATATATAACGCACTCCAATGAATTGCATCAATTTCTCATTTCCCATTTCGCACCACCGAAGTAGATAAAAATCGTGAAAAATATTTTTGCTGTTTCCTATTATTTCGATGCAAAATAATTTAATTTGTTTTATTATTCGTAACGATATTCTTGCTGTTCAAAGCGCTAAACGTATTTTGTTCAATGGGCACCGAATTCCCTCAAGCTTAGTTTGTTAATATTTTTAATTTTATTTTTCATTGTAATATAATATTTTTTAATTAGTGCATTGTTGAAAAACAAATGTACTTAAGAACAATACATTTAGATAAAAATTTTAATACCATATTCTGGAAAATAAAATGCAACGCCGCACCTATTGTTTGATTTTGTTACTACTTCACTACTACATATATATGTTTATATACATATATAAACGGATATACCCATAATCTGACACAATAAAGCGTAATGCTTAAATTTATGGTGCCATTTAAGTGACATACACACACACACACACACTCGCACACATGCACATTTGTGAAAAAAAAATTGTTTATTACGCTACATTTGATTTAATAGATTTCTTTGTCTCATTCTCTCACAAATTATATATTTTTTTTAATATTTAACTTTGTTGGTCTTTTTGTTTGCTAAACATTTCAGTCTGCAGTAAAATGTAGCAAACTTCACATGGTTAAGCACGTGCAGAATGACGTGTTTGTGCATACTTATATGTATATACAAATTGTTTATGTACATATGTATGTACCTACATGTGCGTATCCGAATGCTAAAATTTTACAACCGGAAAAACTTATAAACTATACGAGCAAAATCGTTTAATTACAGCCATATAATGTTTTACATCAATTTTTGTTTGCTCATTGCCAATAAAATATTAGTTACGTAAATTGGTTTGCCTACATTTGAAAACTGAGCCTCAATTCCCCTCTTCACTATCTATCTCATTCTTTTCTACTCTATCTTCTATTTTTCTTACAACTCTACCCTTTCCGACCCCAACTCGACTTCCAATCCCATTCCAGTGCTAGCCCCAATCTCAATACAACTCCCGCTTCCATTCCTTCAATTTCTTTACTCAATGCCAATAAAATATTACGATAAAAAGTTTAAATTTTTAGTAAAACTTCTAAAGCGAAAGTGGGTCTATTGGGAAATTATCGACTGAGTTTAGATTACATCTAACGAGAAATTTGGGATGTAGTGATTGACATAAGCGTAACAGTGTATCAAAATGAAAGCGTGTTAGCGTGAAAACGTAAAAGCACATTAGAAACGTTGTAGTAATACACCGAACTAGCGTTAGAGGTTATTAGCGTAGAAGTATGTAAAAACGAAAGCGTATTAGCGTAAAGCGCATTAGCGTAACAAAGTAGGGGAATAAATTCACACTATCATGAAATTGTATTATTGCAATAGTGGACTACTGCCAAAGCGTCTTAGGGTACAATCGTCGTATCATATTTACGCAAATGCCTAGTAGCGTATTACCTTAAAAGCTTAAAATAACATAGATCGTTCGTAATCGCGTTCGCAAATACTGTTCTGAACATATGTATTTACTTAGCTATAGTCGTAGACGTAATCGTAAGATTAATTGCATAACGTAGAAATGTATAAGCGTGTTAGCGTACTCCCAACCCACAAACACTTCCACCCCGCACTCATAATGACACTGTCAGTATCATTGCAATTGCGTAAAACAACTGCTAATTAGACGTCGCACATACCAAAAATCTTTAAAAAATAGCATTTTAAGTTATTGCTACTAGATGGTGCTGCCAGCTGCGGCTGTTACAATTTTCAAAATAATGTGACTGACTAGAGAATGAATTCCGAATTGATCAAATATTTCTTCTACACAGAATACGCGATTTGAGAAAATCTGTGCGATCACCCTTAGCTGCTACTGACCAACCCCAAATGGTTGTGAAGCTTCCTCTACCAAATTAGCGTGAATGAGAAAGAAATGGTGCAGATCTGTCCCTTGCTTTGTCGACTTCGGTCTGTTTAAGGTAATGGGAAGTTATATGCCACTTCCACTCAATTGGACGGTTCAATAGAAAGAAAGATTGAACGATTAGCTGTATGAACTTACGCATACATTGGCATTGTTCACCGAATCAATGTCCAGCAGCTGCGTTGGCTAAGCCATTTTGTGTGAATGGAGGAAGATGTTCCGGCCCAGAAGGAAGTATTTTGGAAATCTGCCTATGCACAAGGCCAGTTGGCTTCTATAACTGATGTCAGCAAATGCTGCATGCGTTCACAGTGTTCCTAAGTGCCATCGGGTGCAAACGGGAAAAGTGCGATGCAGTTCCGGCAACATAGCCTATCCTTGACTCAGATTTTTCTCACGCCGCTGAAACATTTACTAAATACCACATTGTCATTTACTGTGTACAAATGGAGTATATAGTTCCGTGTCCGAGATTCGAAAGAGTTCTGGGGGCCACAATCGATTCGGAGGGTTAGCGCCAGGGTGCAGAAATCCCAGAATATACTATGCACGTGTATAACGATGGTTCTGGAAGAAGGGATAGATCTGCTGTTTACTGTGTCGATTCTGAGATGTGTACATCCTGTCAAGTTACTGCAGCGTTTTTCAGGCAGAAATTATAGCCATGAAAAAAGCAGACGAAATTCTGGAGGAAGCGTGCTTACGCTGCAGTCGCGTCAATGTATGTAATAATAGTCAGGCGGCAATAAAGGAAAAAATATCACACTTTACTTTATCACAAACTGTTCTGAATTGGAAAAACTTCGCTTAGGGCTGCCATAAAATCAGATAACAAAAAAGCCGATGGGTTGGCAAAAGAGGATGTATCACTCCATGAATTGACGGTAGATATTTCAATACATTCGGGAGAAATCAAAAGGTGACAGGAGGTGCATATGATCCATTAAACAGCAAAGGCGTCGACAGAATCACGGTACTGCAAAATTTTCAAGATAATGTGCAAATTCAACGATATTATATTCACAAAGAGGCTCATATGTATGAGAAGAGAAAACTTCACGATAGGCATATTAACTGGATACTGTTTTATGGCGACACGTGGTTTTAAGTTAGGCCCCGTCAGTAATAGCCGATGTAGGAAGTTTGAGCTGTAGGAAAAAAAGTTGAGCACGTTATGTGTTCGTGTCCAGTGCTCGCCAGGTCAAAGTTCCAGCTATGACGGCCGCAGGGTTTCCAGATCTCGGGACAGAAAACTAGAAAGCTTCTAGATTTGCGAAGAGGACGGAGTTATTTTATAATATACGTCCTGGAGCCTGATTGGAATTCTTTCGTTTTCTCTTCAAGCAAGCTCTGATAGCACGATGGACACATTCGGTCTATCTGAGGTCTTATTAATCGGCCAGTTAAACATTACTTAACGAAGTGCATATAAAACGAATATCAAAAATCGTTTTGTACTAACCTTTTTGGTTCAGAAAATTTATTGGATGAACCAAAAAAAAAAAAAATTCTTGGAGCAAAGCTAAGCAAATCTTGTGTATATACTTGTCTAGTTGTCAAACAAAAAAAATTAATTTTTGAAATCACCAAGCTCTCAATGACACAAAAAAAAAAATAAAATAAGTAAGCGTAAGCTCCAAAAAAACAAAACAAATGTTGCAGTCACCGTCACCTCAATGAAGTTGCATTGAATTGTGCAACACTTTTGTAAGTTGTAAAAAAATGCTTATTACATATTGTTAAAAGACAAATCTGTTGAAAAAAAAAATATATCTTATTTTTAATAAATAATAAACCGCAGAAACAAAAAATGAGTAAAGTTTTATTGTTTAATTGTAATTATAAAAGTTAGCTTAAAAAAATTATGGCAACCAGTTCATGCAACAATTGCTGAAAAGAGCATATTTTGCAGCGTGAAGAAAAAAAAACAACAACAAGTAAGAAGGTCTAAGTTCGAGTGAAACCGGACATTACATATCCAGCTGTGCACTTGAACGCTATTGTTGTTTGCTTTGTGTAGTTAAATACCATAGAGTTATTGCAAACTTTGTTAAGTTTAGAACTATAGGAAAAGTAGGCGTGGTCTTTAGCCGATTTTGATTATCTTCACTACGTCTATATAATATGGCAAAGATAGTGTGTCTGCCAAATTTCAATATTATAGCTTTAACGGCTTTTGATTTACGGCTTGTTAAACTTCCCAATTTTTTCTTTTAAATGTGGGTGGTGCCACACCCATATTCCAAAATTTTTCTGAATTTATAGTTTGCGTCATAAAACCAACCCACCTACCAAATTTCATTAGCTTAGCGGTATTCGTTTTGAATTATCTCAATTTTTCCATATTCCTAAATTTTCGAAATCGAAAAAGTGTGGCGTGGTTACCGTCTGATTGTGTTCGTTTTCGATAGCAATCTATCCTGAATACAGATAAGACCGTATACCGAACTTATTGAAGTTATCTCAATATTTGCTCAAGTTATCGTGTTAACGGACGGATAGAAGGACAGACCGATAGACGGACGGACGGACTGACATGGCTTAATCAAATTTTTGTTCGATACTGATGATCTTGATATATAGGTCTATATCCATTTTGATTCCCTTATACCTGTACAACCAACGGTTATCCCTTCAAAGTGTACAAATACAACTGGGTATAATATATTTTGTTTCTTTAAACATAAAAGAGATTAAAAATATTTTTGGCACAAAACTTAAGAAAATTAATAACAATAAGTTTCATTTGTAGGCACTAAAGTAGACAAATAACCCAGAAAAAAAGCGTTGAGCGTAAAAAAAGTTTATAAAATAAGTGCATTTGTAATTTGGTCAAGGTGCTGTCGAACTTACGCTAATAGCACAGCTTTTTTCGCCTTTTTTCTGTACAATTTTTCACATTTTTTTTTGTCATATAATAGATATTTATTTAGCCACTTTTGTTTTGTTAATGGTCAGTAACCCACAACATGTTTTGCGTGTTTTTTATTAGTTTTCAAGTTTTGTAATTTGAAATCTTTGCAAATTTGCACAATTTAATGTTTGCGCGTTTGTTGTGACAACCTAGGGGTCATGGTAAAGACAATAATGTCGAAGCTTGTATTCAGTGGCATTTTTCTGTTGTAATTTTTCAATTAACGTTTGGGATATTATGTTATGCTGTGATATGCTATGCTGTGTTATGCTATGGTGTGTTATGCTATACTGTGTTATGTTATGCTATGTAAAACTATGTCGTGCTATATTATGTAATGCTATGAAAGCTATGCCATGCTATGTTATGTAATGTTATGTTGTGTTATGTTATATATGCTATGCTATGTTACGTTTTGTTATATATGTTTTTTTATTTTATGTAATGTGACCTTAAATTATTCTATTTTTATTAGTAAGGATCGTAGGCTAGTTAGACATAATTATGTTTGGTGCAAATAAACGATTTATTTCACCTTCTTGCCCAACGTTTCGCTGAATATTCCAGCATCATCAGGGGCTACACTATTTATTTTTCATAAAAGATAACAAACATTATTGTATATGTATAAACATTCATGACATTTAACATGTAGAACAACCAATTTGACTTACAATAACAACAAACAGTATGAACACTTAAAGATTAATCATCCGTACCACCTTGCGTGGTAGTTTTGTCATTACTAAAATTATTACTTAAACATAACATGCATGCAGCGCCTATGCAGTCGTAGTATTCTTTTTTGTTGATCGTCTCTTCTCTATTTCTCAATATGTGCAAGCTTTCCAATCTGTATCTGGTCAATTCTCTTTTTTCCTTATCAATAATTTTAGTGTTGTTAAAATCAGCTGTATGGCCACTGCCTATTCTGTGTTGGGAGAGCGCAGTGCTTGGCTTTTGTTTTTCCACGTCTGCTTTGTGTTCGGCTATTCGTATACCAAGCTCTCGTTTTGTAGTTCCGATATAAATCTTATCACAGTTTTCGTTCTCTTTTCCATTGCATTCTATTTTTTATATCACATTGTTTTGTTGTAGCTTGTCTATTGGATCTTTTGTTCTTGTGTAAATTTTGGATATGAGTTGTTGGATTTGTAAGCAAGGTGATGTTTTGTTCTTTTAGTATGTTGTGGTCTATTGTACTAAGCTTTGGTATATATGTGACGCTGTAATATTTCTTTACTTCTGCTGTTGCATTTTGTGGTTTATTGTGGGGGTTGCTATTTTTATGATTTCCTGGTTTATTAGTTCATGTATCAAGTGGTCGGGGTAATTATTATTTTTTAAGATTGTGTGTATTTTTTCTATATTAGTTTCATGTAATTTTTCGTGGCTAATCGTCATTATTTTTCGTATCAGATTCTTCGCTGTATTGATTTTATACTTTCTTGGCTGGGAGGATAAAAAATTAATCAGGCGACCAGAGAATGTTGGCTTCGAGTACCAATTTAAAATAATACTGTTGTTGGCTCTGTGTATGCGAACATCTAGAAAAGGGATGCTCTCATTTTCTTCCATTTCTATTGTAAATTGTAGTTTGTGGTGGTATTCGTTTAGTGTCGTGTCGTTGTTTACAAATATACCTATAATGTTAGCAATTAGAATAGTAATGAGAAAATGGGACAAAATTCAACACACAACTAACATCACAAAAGCAAAATTCCAACAAATACTTAACTTCTGCCTCAGAGAAAACAATTATTTCATGTGCAATAACAAACTATACACTCATCCTTTTGGAATGCCCATGGGAAATCCGCTCTCACCAACAATAGCTGATATTGTCATGGACGACCTAATTGACAACACCATCTCGGAGCTAAACAACAACATAGTATTGGCATTAAATTTATCACCAAATATGTAGACGACATTTTTGCAATATTGAAACGCAAAGACGTGAATATAATCCTCGAGACACTAAACAAGTACCACCACAAACTACAATTTACAATAGAAATGGAAGAAAATGAGAGCATCCCTTTTCTAGATGTTCGCATACACAGAGCCAACAACAGTATTATTTTAAATTGGTACTCGAAGCCAACATCCTCTGGTCACCTGATTAATTTTTTATCCTCCCAACCAAGAAAGTATAAAATCAATACAGCGAAGAATCTGATACAAAAAATAATGACGATTAGCCACGAAAGATTCCATGAAACTAATATAGAAAAAATACACACAATCTTAAAAAATAATAATTACCCCGACCACTTGATACATGAACTAATAAACCAGGAAATCATAAAAAATAGCAACCCCCACAATAAACCACAAAATGCAACAACAGAAGTAAAGAAATATTACAACGTCACATATATACCAAAGCTTAGTACAATACTAAAAGAACAAAACATCACCTTAGCTTACAAATCCAACAACACATTATCCAAAATTTACACAAGAACAAAAGATCCAATAGACAAGCTACAACAAAACAATGTGATACACAAAATAGAATGCAATGGAAAAGAGAACGAAAACTGTGATAAGATTTATATCGGAACTACAAAACGAGAGCTTGGTATACGAATAGCCGAACACAAAGCAGACGTGGAAAAACAAAAGCCAAGCACTGCGCTCTCCCAACACATAATAAGCAGTGGCCATACAGCTGATTTTAACAACACTAAAATTATTGATAAGGAAAAAAGAGAATTGACCAGATACAGATTGGAAAGCTTGCACATATTGAGAAATAGAGAAGAGACGATCAACAAAAAAGAATACTACGACTGCATAGGCGCTGCATGCATGTTATGTTTAAGTAATAATTTTAGTAATGACAAAACTACCACGCAAGGTGGTACGGATGATTAATCTTTAAGTGTTCATACTGTTTGTTGTTATTGTAAGTCAAATTGGTTGTTCTACATGTTAAATGTCATGAATGTTTATACATATACAATAATGTTTGTTATCTTTTATGAAAAATAAATAGTGTAGCCCCTGATGATGCTGGAATATTCAGCGAAACGTTGGGCAAGAAGGTGAAATAAATCGTTTATTTGCACCAACCATAATTAGGTCTAACTAGCCTACGATCCTTACTAATATTTAATTAAAACTGACCGCAAAATCAACAAAATATTCTATTTTTAGCTTTGGAATGTTACATAATATTGTTACGAATATTAGCTACACTAAGGGGTAATGTCATCTCTATGCCGATGCTAAGAGTGACTTCTATGCACATACATAAATCAATCATTATGTATCTACATAAACGAATCAATAATTATATCTACACATATGTACGTACACGCAGCGGAGAAGCAACGCACGAACACATGCATATATCTTATCTGAGGTACTCACAAGAGAGGGCAATAATTTGTGCAAGTATTACTCACGCGCATTTGAGAAGCTATAAACGTAGTTGTGGCTGGGGATTTTGTAGCTGATAACTAACTAGTAAGTTGTGGAATGGAAAAGGCTAGAAGTATGCAACGAGAAATCAAAAAGTATTAAACGCCGCGACAGTAGAGCCGCGAGAGTTAGTTTCATTTAAGCTATCAATCTGTTTTGATTAAGCACGCTATATGTCGATGAATAGTAGAGTTATTTATTGTGAAGTACTTCAATAAAGGCAATTTTTCATTATTAAATATAAGAGTTATTTATTCAACAATTTAGTGATTCGAACTTAGACGAAGGTTCCAAATAAGAGGACTTGCAGTAAATTCGTTACAATTGGTGTCAGAAGAGGAATTGTTGAATGAATTCCGAAGATTTTGAATACAACTTGGACATGGCAAAGTTGAGTGAATTGAGGATCCAGCAACTGAAAAAGGAGTTGGAGAACCGTGGATTGAATACAACCGGCAATAAGACCGAACTTCAAGCACGGCTACGAGAGGTAATGGAGTCGCAAGGAATTGATGTAGACGAGTATATCTTTTATCCTGATGGGACGAGACAACAACAAAAATTGAAGAGTAAAACGAAACATCACAGACGGTTACGAGCACAGACTTGAACACGATTTTGGCTGCAATATCTGCTCAAACATCGAGAGTGTCATCTCAACTGGCAGAACAGAAGACATATATGGCATCCCAACTGGAATCACAGGAGACACGTATAACATCCAAGATGGAAACTCAACTGGAAGAACAGAAAACATATATGGCATCTCAACTGGAATCGCAGGAGACACGCATAACATCGAAGATTGAAGCACGAGAAACGCGTATTTCAGAAATGTCGACACAGATTCCATCAAAGATGGAAGCACAACTGAAAGAACAAGAGATACGTATAACAGTACAACTCGAAGCGCAAGAGGCGCGTATATCATCAAAACTCGAAGCGCGCATGCACGAGAAAATAACGCAGTTTGAGGAAAAAATCGAGGCCGAGATGGATGCTTTGAGAGGTCGTATACAGGAGTTGCAACTAAATCGCCCAGCTGTTTTAGCAAGCAATACGAAGGTAAAAACTCCACCTTTTGACGGCTCTGTTCCTTTCCAGGTTTTAAGATTCCCGAGGGAAAGCGGAAAAAACTACGAAACATTGATGAGCGATCTAGAGCGGCGATACGGAAACGAACACAGGAAGCAGATACACCAAATAGAGTTGGAAAAGCGCTACCAAAAAGCTAATGAGACTTTGCAGGAGTTTGCGTCAGATGTCGAAAGGCTTGCACATTTGGCGAATGCCGACGCACCCGTGGAATACACCGAGTGGGTAAAAATTCAGAGCTTTATAAATGGTATACGGGACGTCGAAACGAAGCGAGCCACATACGCAAACCCAAGGCCAATATATGCAGAAACGGTATCACATGCTCTGATCCAGGAAACAGCGCCGCTTCTGTGTAAGGCAGTTTTCAAAGCACGCCGGGTGGAAGTAGGAAGGCCAGAGTGGGTAGACGCAATATTGAAGGCGCTAAAAGGATCGCAAAAGCAGAGTAAAAGAGTTATCAAATGCTACAAATGCGGGAAGGCCGGTCACATTGCACGTCATTGCGATCTTGATCCAAGTGGTTTCAGCAGCATGGGTGGTCTTAATAACAAAGATGGAAGAGATGAGTAAGAGCGAGTAAGATGTAGAGATCGAGAGCTAGCTCCAGCTATTGAATGTCCTGTGATATCTTTGTCGCAAATTGGTAGAAAATCGAGCAGTCTTACCGTCAGAGGGAATGTGGATGGTAAAGAACGTGTACTGACTGTAGATATGGGCGCATCTCATTCCTTAATTCGATCTGACTTGGTCAACATGAGAGTAAAATCGTTACCTGGAGTAAGGTTGCGTACGGTCACTGGCGAGTATAACCAAGTCCAAGGAGAAGTGGTATGTGAGGTACTAATTGGAAAGGTCATGGTTCTACACAAATTCATTCTGGCGGATATTGTTGATGAAGTCATATTGTGAGTGGACTTCTTAGTTGACCACGACATCAAGATCGATATGCGGAGAAAAATTATGCGCTATAAGAACCAGGACATACCACTTAACTTTAGTTTGGAGAAAGGGTTCAGCAGTAATCGAGTGCTGGTGAAAGAAATTCGACAAAAACCGTCAAAGGCAGCAGATCGGGCAAGAGTTTTTGGAACGACTGGGCCAAACAAATCAAAACCAAAGGTACCTGCGAGAAAAACACTGGCATTGACAAAACCTAATGGACGCACTAAAACGATTGAAAGAATTTTCCAGAAAAAATGCAAGGGTGGTTTCAAGCCAGCGCGCACTTCTGTTGAGAAACGTCGAAACGATACTGATTATATGAAGCCAATCCGTCAAGAGCAAGCTCTACAAAGTTGATCATTGGCCAAACAACAAAGCGCGAAACGCAGGTATGATGAGAACAATAATTCCGAAGGATTCATGGAGGGAGATTTGGTACTGTTATACGACTCTCACCGGCGGAAAGGTATTCCATCCAAATTTCGGTGCAGTTGGGAAAGCCCGTACAAAGTTGTGAAGAAGATCAATGATACCATCTACCGCATACAAACAATTGAGAAACCACGAAGTAGAAGAGTGGTAAAATTGGAGATGCTAGCGGCGTTTAGATCGAGAGATGTGTCTGATCGGGGCGATCAGACTTAGGTGGAGGGCAGTGTTACGAATATTAGCAACACTAAGGGGTAGTGTCATCTCTAAACCGATGCTAATAGTGACTTGTATGCACATCCATAAATCAATCAATATGTATCTAAATAAACGAATCAATAATTATATCTACATATATGTACGTACACGCAGCGGAGAAGCAACGCACGAAAACATGCATATATCTTATCTGAGGTACTCACAAGAAAGGGCAATAATTTGTGCAAGTATTACTCACGCGCATATGAGAAGCTATAAGCGTAGTTGTGGCTGGTGATTTTGTAGCTGATAACTAACTAGTAAGTTCTGGAATGGAAAAGCCCAGAAGTATGCAACGAGAAATAAAAGTATAAAAGGCCGCGACAGTAGAGGCGCGAGAATTAGTTTCATTTAACGTATCAATAAGTTTTCATTAAGCACGCTATCTGTCGAGCAATAGTAGAGTTATTTATTGTGAAGTACTTTAATAAAGGCCATTTTGCTTTATTAATTATTGGAGTTATTTATTCAACAGTTTAGTCATTCGAATTTAGCAGAAGGTTGCAAATATGAGAATTTGCAGTAAATTCGTTACAATATTATATTATGCAACGTTACACTGTTTACTATGTTAAGTTAAATCATGTTATGGCAGTCAAGTTATGCTATCTTATATTTTGCAATTAGAAATAATATGTCATGAAGTCATAACCACGCGAAGCTGAGAACTGATGCTAGTTTAACTAAACCAAATCATGCACTTATCCGAACCAGATAGGCATCGACTATACAGAAGTTCGAGCGATGTCGGTGGCCAAGAATTGTCAACCTTCTAATGCAGTCGAAAACAGAAGAAGAGTGCATAAGGATACGAAGCAGTTAGAGGAAAGGATCCTCCTCATAGTACATAACGAGAAACTCTCGGTACTGTAGTTAATAAAATAAATAAATGTAAGGCGCGATAACCTCCGAAGAGACCTAAGGCCGAGCTTATCTTCCAATTTGCGTCGTGCTCCTCTTGATTTTCCCTACAAATTGGCCGGACGGGACCTACTTGTTTTATGCCGACTCCGAGCGGCATCTGCGAGGCAGACGAGTTTTCACTGAGAGCTTTTCATGGCAGAAATACACTCGGAGCGCTTGCCAGACACTGCCGAGGGCAGCCCCGCTTAGAAAATTTTTCTTCTAATTGAAAAACCTTATTTCTAAAATTTTGATGTTGATTTGCCCGGGGTGTGAACTCAGGGCGTACGGTGTGGTATGCGGAGCACGCTACCGTCACACCAAGGTGGCGGTACTGTAGTTAGCATGAGCATAAAGGGGCCTCGCGCACAGGCAACGGTCGGAAGTACGCCTGAGACTCTGCCTGTTTCTGATAGCATGAGTGACGTGGCAAAGAAGTCGCTGACAGTGTTGCCAAAGGAGGAGATATATATAAAGGCAGCTTCTTAACGTAATGGTAAAGGTAATAGGAGACAAGTCGAGTTAGGTGCTTGAAACCTTCGATGTGAAGGTCTCAAATAATGGAGTTAAGTTCATGGCGTGCAACAAAATGGAGGCCATAAAGTGGCTAGAGGTAGTTGTTTCTAAAATAAAAGTATTATATAACATAGCGGCAGAAGCGAGCACAACTATTTTTGCGTACAGCTATATAGGCACGACATGTATCGAACCGATGCTGAAAGCAGTAGGTAGCAGCACCAGGGAAATATTCATTGATCATGCACCCCTGTTTGAAGCGACCACATGGAGATGTTTACTTCTATCATGCCTAATTTTTAAGGACAGATTTGCTTTCTGAAATAACTCCAAATTATGGTGAAGGCGTAGAAGGGGACGTGGAACTTACGGTTGGCTTACGATCACCAGAAAAGTGAGGCACATTCTACTCACCATACGACGAGATAATTGCTTAGCCCATTAGCGTAAGAGTAGCCATAGCAGACGTTCAAGGGTTATTAAAGCGCAGTACAAAACTTTATAGCTTCACAGCTTCCCAAACTCGATTATCAACCACACCTACCCGAGGCGTATCCCTTTACAAATATGTGTGCAACACACATATATTTAGTAGGCGAGAACATTGGCGATTTCTGAGGGGTTGTGATGACCTAGATGTTTCAACGTGGTCATATTAAATCATATCAGAGCTAGTCGCTTATTGGTTATGGTTACCGGGACGTCAACATCAATATCGATAACACTCACCAAAACCTTCGATGATTTTCGAAAGCATATTTCTATATCACTTAAACCATATCTGTAAACATTTTTTGGGGAGCACGGAAAAATTTGATAACTTCTACTGCACAATAATATCAATCGCCTTTTTCCAAATATTTTGTTCAAGCTGCTCAACTACACAGCAGTAGTGACAATCAGATAAACGTTGAATGACAAAGAATTTCCAATATATATATTTCGAGTGCACTATTCTTGTTGTTGCTCTGCCACTGCAGCGAGTTATGGCTAAAGCCCAGTGAAACCCAACAACATTAAATGCTTACGAAGTACTAATCGACGCTGGACACATCCCAAATGATTGAGTGAAGCATTTATTTAAAAAATAAAAAATACCAATACAGGGTGTGTGTATAAAGCATACAAAACAACTTGAATATTGAGAAGTGGGCGAGCAAGCAATTTGTTTAGCTAGAGGCTTAAATGATTAGAAGTTAAGCAAATATGCAATGAGATTGAAATGATAATGAGGAATTTAATAAATACAAATACACAAGCAATTAGGTAATTAAAAACATATACATATATATATTTTTTTTCCAATATTGGAAAATTTGTTTAACATACATCTTGACGAATTTCGCAAGCTTGTTAGTATTTGAAGAAAATGCTGCTGTATCACACGAAATAAGTTTAAAAACTTTTGGATATGTGGGTGTATTAGCGACCAATTAGCGGCTCATTAGTGCTAATAACAAGCGCAAGTACATTTGGGAATAATAGCAAATGTTCATTTGTACTAAAGCAACACACCATAAATTATGTATAATATCGTTTGTAAAGAATTGCATTGTATACATATATATGCATTAGGGTGGCCCTTATTTTCCAAAGTGTTCCGATTCTCGATCTCACCTCTCAGAAATATTGAAATAGCTTTAATTTTTGTGTGTGAAAAATTTTAGTTCAATCGAAACTGTTCATAGGCAGCGCAAGGAGGTTAAAATCGTAAAAAATGCGAATTTTTATATTTCTTTTGTCGACCCTGATTCATTCATGAGAGGCAGAATTGTTTCTCAATTTTTAGCAATAACCTCAACAGACTTAATTTTCAAACGCTTTTAAAATTACAAACATTGATCAAATATAAAAAAAAAAACAAGTAAGGACGGGATCGGCTGTGCCGAATATTTCATACCTTTCATGAATGGGACTGAACAATAAACTTATCCCGTTCGTAATCTCCAAATAATCGGATGTATAAGATAAGAAATATATAGTGAACAAATGTACA
This sequence comes from Eurosta solidaginis, assembly GCF_040869045.1. Lineage (NCBI taxonomy): Eukaryota > Metazoa > Arthropoda > Insecta > Diptera > Tephritidae > Eurosta > Eurosta solidaginis. Next base: position 61,587,604 of record NC_090321.1, read on the forward strand.
TACCTAAACGGTTTTTAAAATAAATATAAAGTAAAAAATGGCAAAAAACCCCCTTATCTGAACGATCGGTTGTATAGGATATATATTATATAAAGCACCGATCGAAATGATTTTTTCATGAAATCTGCTATGATATATTAAAATATATATCACCGAGTTTCACGTTTATACTTTCTAAATTGCGGTAGGAATGACCAAAATCGTCTTATCTGAACGATCGGTTGTATTGGAGATATATCTTATAGTGGTCCGATCATACCGGATCCGACAAATGTCTAATATAATACAAAAATACATCCTTGTGCCAAATTTCATTGAGATATCTCAAAATTTGAGGGACTAGTTTGCGTTCAAACAGACAGACGGACATGGATATATCAACTCATTTCGTCGCCCTGATCAATTCAGTATACTTAGTGGTGAGTCTATCTTCCATATTTCTCAACGTTACAAATATCGGACCAAAGTTAATATACCATTTCATGTTAATGAAAGGTATAAAAATATAAGAGGTGCTCAAAAGTTCAATTACTCGCAAAATTTTTAGCTTTTTGGGGCAGATTATGCATAATGCAACGAGTCATATTTTGTCGTGTGAACCAGGGCCCGTATCGTGTTATACGATCACGTATCGAAAACCAATTTCACTCAAACAGTAAATATGAATCATGAGTCAAGCTAATCGTAAAAATTATTGTAAATTATGTATTGTATGAGTAATCGTAGCCCTTATTTCACAGATTGCCTTAATATGATTCACCATTTCAGAGATTTTGTGATTTAAAAAATTGATTTCGACCACCGAACGTACAACACGCTACGGGCCCAGGATTCGTATGTTATGAGAGCGTTCTTTCACCTCAGTGAGTAAAAGTAAACCTGATTGCAATTTTTAGTATTATATAGTGGTGAATGTCAATGCCAGTGACTGTGACGACGCATTTTTTTTTTAATTTCGAGTACGCAGGTTTGTAGCTCATTCAATTTGACTTCAACGGCGCGTAAATTTCAAAACGTTATCCAAATTTTGTTTAATTTTAGAATTCTTTTCATTACATGTATTTGCCATTTTCTTCTATAAAATGAACGTAAAAAATCTCTTTTTATTTGTGTTATATTTTAGACTGTAGCTCTGTAATTGATAAACAAATTTCTAAGGTTGTAGTCATTTTAAAAAAGCAAGGAATTAAAGACATACAAATTGCTTTAAAAATGAACAAACAATTTGCGGATAAAGGATTATGCAAATTTGGAATGCTCAAAATTCGTCCTTTTTCAGCACATCAAGTTTCTTGCGCAGCATCTAAATCTTTGAGATCGTAAATCCAAACACTTTTTTTTCCTTACAACTAAAGGCCACCCTAATGTATATCGAAAAATTATATCGAAAACTGCTGTCACAAATAAATGTATACACTATTTTTTAGCGCTTATATTTTTGTTCCAGTTTGTGACCTCGCAACTAAATCAACAAAATAAACAAACATATCCATACGAAATAAGTTAAACATTAGTTGAACGAAGCACAAGTTCGTTGCTTGAGTCTTTTGTTTAATTTTTCAACAACTTCTTAAGCAGCAGCAGCGTACATGTGTTGTAATAAATTACTAAATGTACTTTTAAGTATTTTTGTTGTATTCCTTGTTTATTACAGTCCAATAGCTAATGCAATATTTGAGAATTTTAAGCTGCAAGTTTGTTGCTTAAGTCTTTTGTTTGTAGATTTTTTTGCAACAAGTGCTAAGTGCGTAATCTACTCATATTGGGTGGTAATATAAGTATTTCACTCTTATTTAATTCTGTTTTTAACATTTTATGAAGTATAATTATATTTGAGCGTTGTGTTATACAACATTTTTTATTTTGTGTAATTTTATTTTTTATTATTTTTTTTTTAAATTCAAAACTAATTTCTTTCAATAAAAGTAGTAAATTATTGAACTTACCATTATTAAATCACCAGTCTCCAAATGGCGCCTCATTAATATGGCCGCCATATTGGCTTCGTCCTGATAGATTTCACCAATTTGATCGCTGGATTGAGCATCCTGAAAAAAAAAAAATAGATTTTAATTAATAATCATTGGAAAATTTTGAGTGTAAATTATTTGTTTGAAGAAATTAAGTGAAATATTTTAGGATCTTGATAAAAAAAATTCAAGAGAAGCGTCAGTGTTAAACTCAGAACTTAACAAATAGGATGCTGCTTATTTCAATTTTAAAACAAAGAACGTGGTGGCACGCCTCCAAGTAATGAAGGTTGTAATTTTGTGAAGGCGACCACCGAGAAACATAAATTGGTGAAGAAGATTCGAATTTGCTATATCTCCGCAACGATTTGAAGTTGATATGCAATATTTGTTGCAGAGACCCCTCATGTAGATGAGGGAGTCGGGTGGGAGGCTGTATTCAAAATCAAGAGTGAGGAAGGAGAAGGAAAAGGAGGGAAAGGGAGTTGAGACGAAAAACAAGAATATAATACCACGGAATGATAAATGGAAAAGCGGAAAGGAAAGATGGGAATAGAAGGAAAAGGACGGGTTAAAGCAAAACATAGATTAAGTCAGAGAAAAGGGAAACGACTATCCCTCTAGTCTTTCCTCGCGAAATACGGTACTGTCACCGACCAAATCATCGGCGACTTTATTTACAACGTGGACGTGGCAAATATTTAACATTCACGTAAATGCTATTACATTACCGACTGTAGTTGTTTCTAATGTTCAGAGCCGTAACAAAATCCTCAAGTTCCTCGCATGCAGCACTTCGGACAAAGACGAAGAAACGCTCATATCCAGAAATGCTCACAGCCAATTATGGGCACGTATAACGTGCAGAGACCCTTCATGTAGATGAAGGATTCGTTTGCATGCTACGCGTCCCCAATATGGTCGCCGAGCCAAAAAGAAAAACACATGTAGGAAACTGCAGGCCTGTAAAAACAGTTTCTGTTGAATACCCAGATATCAGATTGAAGAGACAGCAACTTAAGCAGTCATCTTCGTAAGCACTATGAAGAAATTTGGCGCTCAAGAAGTCAGCTGTATGAGGAAAATAAGCTAAGAGGAAAGTAGTTTCTTCAGAGAGACGAGCGTTAATCTAGCTCAACTTCTTTCTGGATACTGTAATAAGTTAAGCTTTTACATAACCAGTAGTTACTTCCATATACCAAATGTATGCCCTATTTGTAACGTGTCCCTACATGCCAAAAACCATACTTTCATTTGCAATGTGTCAACGCTTCTAATAATCATATCTTTTTGGTCCAACCCTGTTAAAACTGCAAGTTTTCTTGGACTCCCGTTTGAGGATTTTGACGAGAATTTCTGAGTGATCGTCCTTATTGATTTGTGCGATGCACTACTACAACAACAACAACAAGAAAAAGATACCGTAAGAATTAAAGTTTAAATTAGAATAAGATTAGGAGTAAGACTAAGATCAAGAGTTAAAGTTAGAGTAATTTTAAGAGGAGGATTAAAATTCAAATTAGGTAAGATTAAGAAAAATTGCAATAGTAAGGGAGTGAGATAAAACAAGGCTGAAATTAAGAAAAAAAGTAAGAGTTAGAGGAAGGGTAATAGGAAGAGAAAGAGTAGGAGTAAAAGTAAGATAAAAAGTAAGGGTAAGTATAAGACACGGCAAGTAGAACAGCAATAGTCAGAGTAAAAGTAAGAACAAGAGTAACAGCAAGAGTTATTTCTTCTTCTTTTCCTTGTAGGAGACTCGGTGAAGATTTTGTGGAGTTTAATCGATGTTGATGGTAATTTACCGGATTTTGATACGGGTTACACCATTGTAGTATTAGCCCAACCACCATAAAAACGATTTGATATGACCACGTTGAAACTTCTAGGTCAACCAACCTTCTCCTTCCGTGAGGATCATTGGATCGCCAGAGCCTCGCTTTCTGTTCATTTAACAGGACTTGCTACGACGATAGAGCGAATCGAATACAAAGAGTAACACCTAAATGAGTAATGTGGTGAGGGAGATTTACAGGAGGAGGAAGAGGAAGATGATGAAGAAGAGTTAGAGGAAGGGAATGAGAAAGAGAATAAGTAGTTTTTGGAAAACTAGAGAATCATATCGAGGTTGTTCCAAACTTCGAGAATATTTCCGGGATCATTTAGCGACAATTTTGGGATAATTTCTGGAATATAACTAGAACATTTTAAATTTTATTTGGATTATTTCGGTGCTATTCCGGATTTCGGCATGATTTCGGTGAAGTGTTTTTTTGTAGGATAGTCCCTTGGATGAGTCTATGACCTCTATGGATTATTTCGGAGCAATTATAGAGCATTTTGGGACTATTTAGTTATTTGCATTATAGTTTCGGAATAATTTCGGGACTGTTGTAAGGTTAATTTATGACCATTTTAAGACAGTGCATTATATCAAAGCCTAATTGTTATCATTTTAAATTAAATTTTTATCAACCTTTCTTTTATTCTGAACCATTTTTTGTTAAAGCAGGCTCAAGGTTAGATTATGTAAAACAAATCTTCTAGAGAAAGTATTTTATGTCTTCTTTTCTTTGTACGGACGGAGTCGTGATTTTGCTATTGGAAAAATCAATAATAACGCCTATTTTCCAACGCACATTTTATGTATCAATGATACTGTAACGAATTTTTAGAAATTCCGCTTATTTGCAATCTTCTGCTAATGTTCGAATCACGAAACTGTTGAATAAATAACTCTAATATTCACAATAACACTTCTTCTCCTCAACAGATAGCGTGCTTAAATCAAACTGATTGCCATGCCTCAGCTGGTGTTGCTTTTATACTCTTCGGTTTCCTCGTTCGCATATTTCTAGGCGTTTATAGAATTTACTATTTGTTTACCAGCTATAAACTCACCAGCTATAACTACAGATGCGCTATTATAGCTTCTCGCATAGATATATGCGCGTGTATATGTGAGTGATACTTCCACCGATGATTGCCTACTTTTGGGGGTATCTCAGATATATGCATGTGTTTTTGCGTTTCTCTCCGCTGCTTGTATGGACATATGTGTGGACATAATGATTAATTTGTTTACATACGTACAAGTGTGGCAGCTTACTTTATTGTTGTTGTGGCTTTATTTACTTAGTTTCAGATTAGTGATGTGAGTATCACTTAGTGTCACTAATATTCGTCACAATACCATTGAAATGCACCAAAAGATGACCCCCAGCGGGTTAAGGGGTTAGAATATACTCGCGGTAGGTATGCCTGTTGTAAGAGGCGACTAAAGCACCAGATCCAAGGGGCTGTGTAGCGCAAACCTTCAGGTTGCCAGCGCAATATACAGCTTCTCCAAACCCAATTGTCAACCTCACCTAACCGCGGCGAATCCTGTTTCACTAACAGACGAGGCTCTGGCGACCCCAAGTTCCTCGTGGAATTTGGGGGTGGGGAGGGAGAGATGGCCTGAAGGTTCAATGTGGCCATATAAATCGTTCCCGATGGTCGGGCTAGCACCTTAATGGTGCTGGGTTACCGGAGCGTACCGAAACTGTATCCGGCAAAGGACCATCACATCGATAACACTCCCCAAATCCTTCGGGGAGCAATTTTATCGCTACAACAACAACAACAACAACCAAAAGAGGAACCTCTACCTATATTGACCGTTCGTGCTGAATTTGCGTCCTTCACAAAAATGTTACCCTTATGTTGCACTTTTAAATTATTTCTTTTTTCTAGGTCACCTAGTACCCCTTTTCTCATTCAAGGTGAAATCTTTTGTAAAAGGAACCAGAGGGCTGAGAAGAACCAACAGGGCGGCATTAGTCTCAGAAAAGAAAACGCCACAACAATGATGTTGCATATTCCATTATAGCTTTCTGATATGCTTATCAGTATATGTTTTTTTATTTTAACCTTTGACTAGATAAATAACAATTTCTCAAAAACACCACAAAGTAATTTTCCATGCACTGATTTTTTTTTAATATATTAACTCTGCAAAAATATAATAAATTAATTTTCCATACAGCTATAAAACAAATTCTACATAAACATTTACTTGTTTATCTGAATTTGCACATGAACGAAAATTATTTGACAAAATCTACAATCAACAAAAAATAAAAAAAATTTATGACAAATAAAATCGCGCCCATTAAAATAAAATTAATGCAATTTGTTTTAGACGCCCCTTGTAAGCTCTAGTTATCAAGCACAGATTATAACACCAACAACAGATTTAAGTGCTAAAATTCAACGCCCAACAAATGTTTTACAATTTTGGTTTGCAGCCACTCAATGTCATGTGTGCATGAAAAACTGATAAATAAATCTCAGAAAACTTAAAATAAGTATAAAAAGGAAACAAAATTTAAAAAAATGTAACGCTGCAGTAAATCAGAAAAAAAATTTAAATTCAAGGAAAAAATTAAAAACAAATTTGACAAAAACAAAGGAAAAACAAGGACAACGCTTGAATATTTTGCTTACTTAGGTTGATAAAAAAAATTAATAATAAAAAATGTTAAATTAGTAACATTTAGTTAGACTAGGAGTAAGAGTAATAGTAATAATAAGGATGTGGGAGAAAGTGTTAAAGAGTAGGAGTATAAGTAAGAATTAAAATAAGCGTAAGATTTAGACTAAGAGTAGGAGAATTGGAATAAGATAAAGAGTAAGAGTAAGATAAGAGAACGAATAAGAGTTAGAGTAAAGAGGTAGAGCAAAAACTAAATGAGAATATTAATGACTAATATATAATATATAACTAAACCTGGCGAAATGTTAAACAAGCAAAAAAAATTAACAAAACAATGAAATAAAAAATAAAAATTTTAAATATTGAAGACAATTATACCAAATTTGTAAGAACTTGCCAGAAGTAAAAAAAAAAGAATAACAAATATTTTTTAAATATGTACCAATATATAGACAAACTTTACTGGCAAATTCAAAATAAATATATAAGTAATTGAAACAGATCTCAAAAAAAAAAAAAAAAAAAAAATAAACAATATTCTTGAAAATATAAACAAACAATGTTATAAAATATTAAAAAACTGTCTCAATTTAACAAAAAAAATAAAAACAAACTATAGGAAAAGTAAAATAATTAACAAAATTTTTTAGTTCTCTTGCTGATATTAATATGTACCTCTAAATTTAAAATTTGCCAAAAACTTTAATTTGTTTAAACATTTAATATATAAAATTTATACACAATTATGCTATTTTTTATATTTAATTTTTTATTTTTTTATTCAATTTATTTCACATCTATTTCTTCTAATTAAATTTTACAAATATTTATTGATTTCGGTTTATATCCTAATTTTAATTTAAAAAAAATCCAATGATTTTAAATTTTGCCTTAACTATATAACAAAATAAACAATTTCATCCAAATAATTGTTGCGAATAAAAATGTAATACATTTTTTTTAAATTTTAAATATAAAGTTTAGAAGTTATATAAAATAAATTTAGGCAAATTTTTTTAAGAAATTACAAAACTTGACAAATTGTTTCAGACTAAGTATATAAATATTTTTAATCATTCTATAAAATCGGCGAAAACAAAAAAATAAAACATATTCAAACCTATTTCTGATCAAAAAAATAAAAAAGGAGGGATGCAATAAAAAAAAATAAGGTATAATAAGTTAAAACTTAAAACTACTAAAATTTTGTTTGCTAAAAAAAATATTTTAAAATTAATATGAAAATAATTGGCACTTAGTTCAAGCTCCTACTAAAAATATTATATAATAATAGGAAAAATTCAGTAAATTTCTTAGAACAAAAAATATTTGCAAAATATAAAAAATGTATTTATAATAAAAAAAAAATAAAAAAAATAAAACAAAATGAAAAATAAAGAAAAATATACTTCTCTTTTTTTAAATTAAAAATTAAAAAAGAAGACACCAAAAAAGAAAATTAAACTTAGTTGTGCCTTTTTTGCCCAAAAATATGAAAACAAATACGGACGAAAAATAAAAATTAGAAATTAGATAACTGACTTATTTTGTTTCAATGAAACGTTCGAAAAATGGCAGTGAAAATGCCACAGCGCCGAATACAATATATATCAAATTAAATAACCTAAAATAGCTAATATTTATATTCCATAAACAATTTGTTTTGTATAAAAAATTAATATTAAAAACTAAAAAACAAATTTAGAAAAATATTCAATAAAAACAATATTAAATAAAAAAATATATAAATAAAAATTATAAAGAAGCACTAGAAATTTTTAAAAGGAAACGGCTATTCTGCTGGAAATTTAATTTGAACATTTTTATAGTTGAAGAAAAGCAGACATTTCAATATAAATTTTTTTCAGAGAATGGGGTCAGCCTTTCTAAGAGACTTTACAAGAGTGTTCTTCCTAATGGTTGGTCATAAAAGCGGTACATTTCTTTCATACATACATATATTAGTAAATAAGAAATGCATTTATTTTTGTGGACGAACCTTAAAAATAACTAAGTTTTTAAAACAATTTTAGTTTTCAGTTATGTGCAATGAACAAATGGGCATTATAACAAAATTAGGGTGAATTGAAAAATGTATTAAAAATCTATTTACATTTTGTTTTTATTTTACTTATGCTAAAAAAACCAAATTCCTAAAACTGTTTAAATAAATAAAACTCAAACCAAAATTAATATCCGCAGTCATATCACTTCAACCTTCTAGTCAAATCAAATCGATCAGCCTTTGGCTAGCGCGATTATTGTGCTTATCAAACAATTAAGATCACTTCATACATCCATTGTGCACTTGTGTTGTTTGTGTGTGTTTCTTGCACTAGGTAGGTAGGTTGAACCGCCCGGTCCATGAGGACCTCACATAGACTGAATGAGTCCTTAGTGTTACCAGAAGTTTGTTTTTACGACCAAACTGAAAAACCCTATCAAAAACCAGGACCTATGTTATAAAATAACTGCGTCCTCTTGGCAAATACTAGAAGCTTCCTAGGACTTAAGCCACTTGCTGCTTCTATATCTGACAGCTGTATCACTCCTAATAGCTGGAGTCTTAGCCTGGCAAGTGCAGAGCACGAGCACAGAACGTGCTCGATCGTTTCCTCCTCCAACCCGCACTTCCTACATCTGCTATCACTGACCAAGCCTAATTTAAAGGCATGTGACGCCAGAAGGCAGTGTCCAGTCAGAATACCCGTCATGAGTCTACAGTCCTCTCTTTTTAATGATAGAACAACTGTGTTAGTCTAAGGTTGTAAGACCTACACATAATCTTCGACATTTTACAGCCCCGCGCTTGAACCCCCGCCTTTCCCGCTTGGTCGATCATGTGCACCTCTCGCATTCGCTTAAACTCGCCCAATCTAATTGGGACATCTACGGAGCAAGCTTCAAGGGATGCACCCTTTTTAGCTAGTTCGTCCGCTTTTTCATTCCCATCTATTCCCATATGCCATGGGACCCAATATAGATGTATGCTTCTCCCTGTCCCGATTCTCTCCAGAGACTGCTTACACTCTAACACGCATTTAGATGCTGTGCTATGCGAGATTATTGCTTTAATTGCTGCTTGACTGTCATATAAAAGTTAACACGGTTGCAGCTTAAGCTATTCTCTTCCATGGTTTCTACTGCTTTGGTTACGGCTAATATTTCTGCTTGGAAAACGCTACAGTAATCCGGCAGCCTGTAGGATCTGCTTATTTCCGGATCAGCCCAGTATGCCGCAGACCCTACTCCTTCCACTACTTTGGAACCATCGGTGTACACATGCATCGCCTCGTCCGCCATTTGCGCACCCTTGCGCCAACCGTCCACCTCTATTGTGGCCTTAAGATCTCCCTCGAAGCGCAGATAGGGAATCATGTAGTCTGTTCGTCTTGTGATTGATGACGCTATACTACTATGGCTATATGGTCGGCGCTCAAGCTGCTCCGAAGCACCGAGCCTGGTGGCGGTCGTTAACGCTTTGTTCTTTGGTACCAGGTCTACAGGTGGGATGTGCAGAATGGCATACAGTGCAGCCGCCGGGTTGTTTTCAGGGCTCCCGTAATGCTAAGCATCGGCAGTCTGCATACCCCCTCTAAATTTTTGAGGTATGTTGTTTTTTGTGTGGCTTTCCACCAAACAAGAACTCCATAGTACAGAATAGGGCTTACAATCGCTGTAAAAACTCAATGAGAAAGAGAGGGCGATAGGCCCCACGTACACGCCAGCATTCTTTTACATGCATAAAGTGCCGTTGAGGCCTTCTTGACCCTCTTCTCCACGTTGAGCTTCCATAACAGCTTACTGTCTAGGATGATTCCTAGATATTTTGTGCAAGGTTTATCCTATAAGGTCGCCCCTCCTAGCTTAGGCCTGGTCCAATTTGGGACCTTGTATCTCTTTGTAAACAAGACCATATCCGTCTTCTCCGCATTTACTTTCAACCCGACATTAGATGCCCAGGTATGAATATCCCGAAGCGCCCGATCCATCAAAGAACTAATCGTTGGATGGCACTTTCCACTTATGACAATTGCAACGTCATCTGCGTAAGCCGTAAGTTTTACGGGTCCCTCATCGAATTGCCTGAGCAGTTGGTTGATGACCAGCGTCCACAGCAGAGGTGATAGCACCCCTCCCTGTGGCGTGCCCCTGTCCACTGACTGGCTTCGTATAATCCCCATTGTGATGTAATATTTCTGCAATTTAACATGCAGCCTATCTATCTGATTAAGGCAGGATGTACTTTAATGTAATTAAGACCATCCATAATCGCCCATTTTGCAACATTATTGAAAGCCCTGGCAATGTCCAAGAAGACTCCTAGAGCATACTCCTTATATTCCAGGGATTTATCTATGCTTATTATCACCCTATGCAATGCGGTGTCTACCGACTTGCCTTTGATGTACGCATGCTGTGTTGTGGAGAGCAGCTTTTCGTCCACGTTGGACTTTATGTACACATCTCTCAGCCTCTCAAAGGTTTTGAGCAGAAATGATGTTAAGCTAATGGGTCTACAGTCTTTGGGATACACGTGACCGATCTTCCCCGCCTTTGGTAGAAAAGCTACACGAGCAGTTCTCCAAGAGTGCGGTACATGATTCAGTCTTATGCACCCATCGACCGCCCTACTTGAGACTTGTAGCATGGCCGGGAATATACCATCTGGGCCCGGCGATTTAAACTTAGAAAACGTCTTCACTGCCCACTCGATCTTGGTATCGGTCACCAAGCCCGGCACTACTAGCTCCGTGATCGAAGTGTGAGTGATGTCTGCTGGCTCTTCTAAAACGTCTCCCGATGGGAAATGTGTATCGAGAAGCACCTCAAGGGATTCCTCACTATTACGTGACCATTCCCCGTTCTCTTTCTTTATTAGTCCGTGGAATATGTTTCCGTTTGCTAGGACTTTCTTCAACCGTGCTGTTTCGCTGGAGCACTCTATGTCCGCACAGAAACTTTTCCATGAGTTTCTCTTGGCCCTGGTAATTTCACGCTTGTAGATCCTCAGTAGATCCCTGTACTCGTCCCGACGCGCTTCGCTTTCCGCGGTCTTTGCGAGCTTAAACATTTCTTTTACCTGTCTTCTTAGAAGACTCAGCTCATTGCTCCACCATGGCGGCTTTGCTTTTCCTCTGAATCTTCTTAGAGGGCAAGCTTTGTTATACGCAGTCATAAGCGTCTTTGTTAGGAATTCATTCGACTCCTCTAGTTCCTCTACATTAGCAACCTCTTTGGGTTGTCCCAGTTTTGTTTCTACATGTTTCTGGAATTTAGTCCAGTTCGTTGACTTAGGTTTTATAAAGGTTCCTCCCTTCTCTACCCTCTTTAGGGGGATGCTGAAGCTGATATACGCATGGTCGGAGAAGGATATCACGAACCATCTAATCATACCTTGATATATCACGCTCGGAGCTCAATGTAATATCCAAAACATTGCTGGATGTTGGACCAATGTATGTAGGGACATTTCTCCTGTTGGCTATCTGCAAATTGGTTTGCAGGATGTAACAAAATAGAGATTCGCCTTTCTCGTTCGTATCTGATCCTCCCCACGCATTGTGGTGCGATTTGCATCCGCGTCTATGACTAACCGCCCTTTGCGCCCTTCCTCCTGTACTAGCCTTTTGCACTCCAGCGGTGGAACCTCCGCAGCATGGGCCATGTAGCAGGATGACAGGATAAATGCCTGCTTATTCTTTTGCTCAACGGCCACCGCTACGAGATCCTCAGTGGTGTAATAAGGCAGCATATATGAATGCAGCTGTTTCCTTACCATTACTACAGCTCGCACCCGTCCTTCCGTTTGCGCGTAGTAAACGCCAAACCGGCGCGCGCTAAGTCCAGAAACCTTTCCTCCCGATGAGAGCCACGGCTCCTGGATCAGCGCCATCTCAAACGAACCCTTCTCCAGGGTTAGGAGGAGTTTGCTCGACGCCACTTTACTGTGTTGGAGGTTTATCTGTAGGACTCGCAGCACCATTGGACTGTTTGTCCCCCTCCAGCACCTTCGTCTTGACGTCGTCGTCCTCCCCTTGCCCTTTTATTTTAGAGTATTCGAGGCCCCCTTCAGCCTCTCGTGACTGTTGGCCGGGTGTTCCTCTGTGCGAGTCACAGCACTATTTAGCGGTTGGTCCTCTTCTAGCACGTTCGTGGTGACGTCGGAGACCTCCACCTGTCTTTTTTCCCTTAGGCTTTTGGGGTCCTTTTCGACTTCGCCCACCTCTAGCGTGTTAGGGTTTTTATCCTCGGGACTTCTTTTCCTGAGTCGCATGTAAGTTTTGCCAATGCCAAAGGACATTTTGCCAAGCTGCGTGTACAAAATATCCTCCGCCTGCTTGTTTATTTGGAAGATATAGAACTGACCATCCTCGATAGGCCGAGATACAGTAAGTACCTTCCAATCCTGTGTCGGTATGTTCGGATTCTGATTCTGCAGAAGTCGCAGTGTATCCTCCGACTTCATCACGCATGGTACCCATACTATAACTTTTGGTACCGTGGGGATTTGCGCCTTATCCACCACATCAAACCGCGCGTTCGTGCCTTACCTTTGGAGGTTTGGAACCACTTCCTCCAGCCACCGAAAGCTCGCTGTGTTGTCGCACGCTATCATCTTCACACCATTATACCCTCCCCCCGAATCAAAGGTTGAAAGGGGCTTACTTGGTTGTTCCCGCATCATCTTAAGCATTAAGCTTATAAGCTCCCCTTCCACAGATCTCCACCTTTCAGTAGTCATTTGTCCGAAAGGACTGCTACGATCAACCAGCGCCACAGTCAGTGACTGCTTTGCCACATCACTCATCTTCTCGGGAAAAGCAGGAGTCTTAGTGTTATCTCCCGTTGGCACCTCCGAGAAAGCCGGAGTCTTAGCGTTAACTCCCTTTAGCGCCTCCGAGAAAGCCGGAGTCTTAGCGTTATCTCCCTTTGGCTTATCTCCTACTTCCGTAATTGGAACTTCCCTCTGACTCGCAGCTTTCGAGGTAGTTGCTACCTCGCTGTTGGAGCCCATCTGTCTTACAGTTTTTTGCCTACTTGTCTTGTCTAAGCGACAGGCCTGCCTCGCGGCTCTAGGACTGGGTCCTTTCTATCTCTTGAAAGCAGGCTTGTCGCCTTCCGCCGAACCTTGCCTTTGCATTCTGCCATTCGACGCTTCTTCCTCCTCGTACCGGGTGCAGAACCGAGGGTTTCTCGCAGCAAACCTTTTGAACTGCCTTCGACCTACTTCTACTGCTTCACGGGCCCATTCCAAGCGCTCGATCTCCACTTCTGTTGAGTCGACCACTGCTCCCAAGCGTTGTACAATTCTTAGTGCTGCACGGTACTGCGAGAGAGCTCTTTTACTTCCTCTGCTCCGTACCCTTCTCCACTCTTCTACTCCGTTTTCAATTGTGTGCTTCTCCTACACGGAGTTCATTGAATCAGCACTACTCTCGCTCCCCGAGTCCGACGCATCGCTTAATTCGTATTTGTCGTCCTTGGGTTGCGACTCAGTCCTCCTCTTTACATCGTCCTTATTGCAATCAAGTAATGAGTCGTTCATCTTGGTCGTACGACCACCTGCCCGACAAGGCGGGCTCAGCGGTCCAGTATTATATACGGGAAAAGAACCGTCCACCACAGCAGCGCTCCTTACTGTAGTAAGGCCATTAATACTCCGTTCGAATACAGCCGAATTTATCCACTGGCTGCAAATCGTCCAATAGGAACGCATAACACCCTGGATTAGGGGGTCGGCAGTTCTTGGTCACCGACATCCCGCCGCCCTCCTATGAGGCGAAACGGCGTAGATGTCAGTCCTAAACAGCTCCGCCTCATAGTCGGGCGCTATGGAGTTCGGCTAAGCCCTCACACCAACGAAAAGGTGCCTACCCTAGGGAGGGTACTAGTTTTAAAACAAAACAAAAAAAATGAGACTTTGTTTTGAAGCTGTCGACGATGTGATACACACCAGCTGACCGCTAAACGTGTTGATTTGACACGATTATTCTTATGCAGCTTGGCAGAATATGTAGACAAAAAAAGAATAAAATCACAAAGCATACATAAATTATAAATGAAAACAACAACCTCAAACAAAAGCGGCAGCATTTAACGGTACATTCTTGCTTTTGTATATCCACTGCACCCTCAAATTGTTGGCCGATGGCAGTAGCCTTGATCATTGGCCGTAAATAACACGTTGGCGTATAAAAAAAAAACTCGATAAAAGCTAACAAGAATCATAACACATATGTTGGAAATAAACAAAAGCAAAAGCGAAAACAATTTATGTACATTTAAGTAAAAACAAATACCAAATACTAATCTTTTGAAAAGAATAAATAAACAAAGAAAAAATACAAAAGACTTAAGCAACGAACGCGACAAGTGCAGATCACACACGACAAGGATCTATACACTTCTACATACGATCTACTTAGATAGACTTATTCAACGACTCATGATGCAGCTGCAGTTTGTTATTGTTGCTATTATTTTTGTGATTGTTTGGCTTTAGCGGTCAAGTGGTCAGTAGCGCTGAGCAAAGTGTTTTGTTTTTAGCCATGGCTAAAGTATACCATAAAATAAATCGATTTTTTCTTTAAGAACCTGCTATCAATGTGCTTTGATATATATTAAAATGTGGGTTGCTGTTCTTGTTGCTGCTGTTGAGGGTTATTGATGTGTAGCCTGTAATGCTGCTGCTGTTCTTTGCTCGTTTGAAGTATCAACGTCCAAGTGCAACATTGATTGGGCATTAATAGTTTTATTGGTTGGCCTTTAAAGATTTTGCTTTTGTATTTTGGTTTCGATTTCAACATATTTAGACTGACAAGTTTTTAAAGTTTTTTTTAATAGGATTATTTTTCTAACACTGAAAGCTCAATATGCTGGATGTAAATTTATACATATTTAAGTGTAATTTTAATTTATAACTTTCCATATTTTTGGGAAATTTAAAAAATTTGAATTGCTATCGCTGCTTCCGGGAGGAGAGTTACCGCCGTTTTAAAACAGAAAAGGTTTTCAGAATATGGATGATACTGCAAAAATTAAGTGCTCCAAAGGCAATCAAATGAGCCAAATAAGCGCTGAACTTAAAAGAATTATAATTAATTTCATAAGTCTTGGTGAAGAAGTGAGCGTGTGTTTTCCTAAGGCATTTTATTAAGAGCTACCGGACTAAGTGCAAAAAACGACTAACGTAGAGAACTGAAAAGATTGACAAAAGTGGGTTTTTGTAATATCTTCCTCTATTTATCGGATTGAAGCTTCAAAGTTCACCATACGCTTTCATATATTGCACATATTGTTGTCTGAAAAAATGAATAAGATCGGTCGTATATATAGCATATTGTAACGAATTTTCTAAAGTTCCTCTTATTTGCAACCTTCTTCTAACGTTCGAATCACTAAACTGCTGAATAAATAACTCCACTATTCAATAATGCAAAATGGCCTTTATTAAAGTACTTCACAATAACACTTCTATTACTCGTCAGATAGCGTCTTAAATCAAACTGATTGTCGTGCCTCTACTGCTGCCGCCTTTTATAGTGTCTGGTCTCCTCGTTGCATACCTCTAGGCTTTTCTATTCTAGAATTTACTAGTTAGTTATCAGCTATAAAATTATTCAGCTGTAACTACAGATGCATGATTTTATATCTTCTCTCATACCCATGCGCGTGTATATGCGAGTAATACTTGCACAATTATTCAATTATTGCATACATTCGGAAGTATCTCAGATATATGCATGTGGTTGTGCGTTGCTTCTCCGCTGCGTGTATGTACATATGTGTAGACATAATGATTAATTTGTTTATGTAGATACAAGTGACTGCCTGCTTTATTGTTGTTGTGGCTGCATTTACTTAGCATCAGACTAGTGATATGTGTATCACTTAGTGTCGCTAATCTTCGTCACAATATAAACCCCACAGCCGATTGTTCAGATAAAAAGCTTTTCGTAATTATTGCCCCATTTTAACAGCTAGAGGCTTCAAATTTCACCCAATGCTTACGCATAGGTCAGTAATTGTTTTCTAAAAAATTTTATAGATCGGTGGTATATATAGTACATATCCCATACAACCGATTGTTCGGATAAGAAGCTTTTCGTAACTACTGCTCCATTTTAACAGCTAGAGGATTCAAATTTCACCGACTGCTTACGTATAGGTCAGTCATTGTTTTCTGAAAAAATTGTATAGATCGGTGGCATATATAGTACATATCCCAAAAACCAATTGTTCAGATAAGGAACTTTCCGCAATTTGTGCTCCATTTTAACTGATAGAAGCTTAAAATTTGACCAAATGCTTATCTGAAAAAATCATAGACACCGGTTTTATATTTGGTATGTATCCCATACAACCGATTGTTCAGATAAAAAACTTTTCGTAATTTTTGCCCCATTTTAACAGCTAGAACCTTCTTTCACCAAAAGCTTACGCATATATGTAGCATGTATTGTTGTATGAAAAAAATATAGAGATCAGTCGTATATATTGTATGTATCCCATACAACCGATTTTTCAGATAAGAAACTTTTCGTAACTAGAACCTTCACATTTCACCGTCTGAATTCTTATATAGCAAATATTGTTGTCTGACAATTTCGAAAATATTGGTCGTATATAACGTATATACCCCAAATAAACTGCATTTTCTGCCCCCTTTTCACCGCCTAAAAGTTTCAAAATTTCATCAAATACTTACGTTTACGGCATATATTCCGGAGATTAATGATTCATGGTCAAAGCTATTTCATGCAGGTATGTATATCTGTTCACTATATATTTCATATCTTATACAGCCGATTATTTGGATATTACGAATGGGATAAGATTATTGTTCAGCCCCATTCATGAAAGTTATGAAGTCTTCGGCACAGCCGAAGACAGTTCCCTCCTTACTTGTTTTGTTATGCAATCATTTCAAACAAATCTTATACCATATAATTTGAATGAATTCATTTAAATTGATTTCAATAACAGCAATGCCATCCTTATCTCATTTTCGAAGTCACATCTTTATGCCCAGTAGCTGAAATAATTATCAACCTACCAATTTTGGTTACCTGCAATTATTTTAAGTGATTTGTTGCCATATTGCCTTCCACGATAGCGAAACAATAAAAATATATTTTTTTTTAACATTTTGATAAGAATTAATAGCCTTTATATTAAATAATATATTTTTAAATTTTTGAGCTGAAGGCCAATTTAAATAAAAACACAACTTTTTGTATTATAGTTGTATAATTTATTCTTGTCGATATTTCGGCTTTATTCTAAAGCCATCTTCGGGACTAGGGGTATAAAAAAACAAACCATTAGAACGTATTCTACATAATGTTTACGTATATTATATGTATATACGTAAACATTATGTAGAATACGTTCTAATGGTTTGTTTTTTTATACCCCTAGTCCCGAAGATGGCTTTAGAATAAAGCCGAAATATCGACAAGAATAAATTATACAACTATAATACAAAAAGTTGTGTTTTTATTTAAATTGGCCTTCAGCTCAAAAATTTAAAAATATATTATTTTTTTTTAAAGCAGAAATTGCGATAAAATGGCAGAGCAAATAGAAAAATTATTAGAATAAGATTTAATTGTTTAATTTATTCACGCCTTTAAGACATATCATGTAAATATAAATTCTTGCAAGCATTTAAATACCATATTAGGAATAATGAAAAAAAAAAATAAAAAAACACAAAAACAACAATTGCCATTTAGCGCATTTAAACAAATTGCCAACTAAAAATTACGACAGAAAATGAAGGTCGCCCGTGGGTAATGAAATATATTAAATTGAAAAGGAAAATAATTGGATTAATGACTTTTTGTCTAACAAAATGGTAAAAATCATACCTAATTTAGTTATTTCCGCTAGAGAATATTTTTGGGAATTTAATTTTCTTTAAAAACAAATTGAATGCCTTGTTTTATACTGAGCGGAATGTAGATGTAGGCCAACTTAAGCGCAAAATCGGGTTAAGAGACTTCTCGAGCTAAGGAGCTTTTAGTAGCTAGTGGAAATAAGGTAAAAACGACTCATAGCTAATAAACTAAAAAGAATCACTTATAAAATAAAATAGTTGATGAAATGATGTGATTAATTTAACATTTCAGTTTGTGCGCCAATGGGTTGTTTCTATTGCTGTGGAAACATGTAGTAAAAAGTTTGTTACAAATATTTCACTGACTCAAATAAAAAAAAAAAAAGATGTGTAATCGTACGATTTGGTTTTGACGTACTAGACCGCATTGAATATTTCCATTACATTCAATTCATTTGTTCAAGGCGACTAGAACTGAAATCAAACCATTTCATCGATTTAGAAAAATAAGAAAAGATTTTCAAATCGAATTATTATAGAATTTCAGAACCGCAACAGGCCTGTATATGATGATGAATAAAAGCAAGAAGAAGAGGAAGAAAAAAAATTGAAAAACATCAACAAAATATGAATAAGAAAAGGCGGGAGAAGAACAAATAGAAATGATGACACAATGATGATGACTTTCAAACAAAGCCAATAAAATAAGCGACTCCTCTATGAAGTTTTTCTGGCCTTGCCTTGCTCCATACTTATTCCAATTAACCCCTCTGTTACTTTAAGAAAAAGGTCACGAGATTACCAGTCCTATGTTTTCAATATATATCGGCTTAAAGGTCTATAATCTCAGATGCAGTTTTCAATGTTTATAAATTTTATAAATTATTCTTAGGGTTATAAAAAAAATTTAGGTTTATAAACATGTATATGAACTCTTATGATACATGCTGAATTTCTATGCTTAAGACAATATTGTGGTTCAAATAACTAGTATTTACTGTTGTTATTTGTAATGCTTATCGGTAAAAATTTTGATAATCTCTGATGCATTTGTTAAAATTTATTGGTTTAGTTGATTATATATCAGTAGTTTTAGGATATGGTGGACGTGGTATATACGTAGGATGCTGGCCTACCATATCGAAGGTCCTTAGTTTCGCTAATGGAAGAGCTAACTTCAAAACACTTCAAACAAATTCTTTAAACGGAGTCACATCTCGGAAATGATCTGGCATGCAATTCGAGTGTATTCTGTGATAAAAAGCTTTCTATAATATAATACGACTCCTAAAGCAGTTATCATTTTAAATCGGCATAGAAAATATAGGTCTCCATAAATGTTTGAGAAAAAAATTGCCTCGTATCACCCAATTATTATCATTATTGGTATTATTTTTTTATTCAATGTCGTCTTTTTATGCTCAGAACAGCAGCTCTGGACACGTAAGTCTATTTATTATCAGTTATTAGATTAAGCTAAAAATTGCTTTTTAAGCTTTTAGAAGAAATTTTGCTCAACACACAAATTCATGAAAGGAAATTCCGAAAATTTCCCCAATCAAAAGATATTAGAAAACAAAGCAAAAAAGGTCACCAAATAATCTTAATGTAACAGAAGGGCTAAGTACGTTTATGCTTCTAATGGCTTTTGAATGCTATATATCTCGTAAAATGATGAAGCCACATTAATTTGAAATCTAGATATACTCAGAAGACTACTTGAACTCTTCTAATTGTCACCTGTAATAATTGCCATTGACACTGCAAAACAAGTGACAGGCTTTCAGTTTTGTTGTGTCTTGTGCACTTACAAACATTTCGAATGTTTCTTTCATGCTGGTTATGTCCGGATACTGGTTATATCTTTCCGATAAACTGAAAATTTCATCAAAAATCGTTCGAATAATGGAGAAATATCTAGAGATTTCAAAAGGAATTCAATCTCTCACCTGAGTCGGGGTACATTCGTTTTGCAATTGTCAATCAGTAAACGTACCACTCTTCCGCTTATTCCTACTAAAACTAGTATAAACACTGCTCTTAAACTTCAATTTGTGGAGATAATAATCTAAAGCGAATCTAATTATACCCTACAGAAACAGATTAAGGATACTGATATATACTCGATGAGCATTTTCCTAGCACCCATATTTGTACAAAATATACACAAGTAAATTGTAGTTAAGTTGAATCTGGCATTTTAAGCTGTCATAGGGCAGGAGAGCCAAGTTTCGTTAGACTGCTGCAATGCTTCCTAAAAGATTCGAACCACAGTATAAGGAGATAGGTCAGCGCAGTACACATCATAGCCTCATATATTCAGAGCACTAACTTTGGCATGAGACTCAAATTCTGGTCAAAAAATTTACCAGTATAGAAAGATACAATACAAGTCTTGATACAATTTTGTGTAGTGAATTTTTTCATATTCATATCTTTACTAAGTCAATGGCAAAAGACCTTACTGGCTAGATTTACAATATTATTATAAATTAACTTAAAACTAATTAACAAAGAGTTCAAGGAACAGTTGTATTTTCTCGGTAGTAAGACTCAATTAGTAACTTAAACAAAGGTATTGACATCGTAAAGTCAAGATCCAGACTTCTAGAGATACGATTAAACCATCCAAGCCCTCTAAAGAGAGGTGCAAAATAAAGATAATTTGATCTCCGAACTTCAATGTAAAATATTGTAGCGAATTTAGTGCAACTCCTCTTATTTGCAACCTTCCACTAACGTTCAAATCACTAAACTGTTGAATAAATGACTCCACTATTCAATAATGCAGAATGGCCTTTATTAAAGTACTTCACAATACTACTACTTCTCGACAGATAGCGTGCTTAAATCAAACTCATTCCGATTCTCAGCTTTACCTCCTTTTATACTTTAGTAACCTGGAGGGTGGGACCGTGTGTAGAAGTCCACGAAAATGGGGAAAGCTTCTGACCGCCATTCACCTGGGAATGGCCAGAGCGATTCTTTTGCATGCGGTTCAAGCAGCTCACTACTGCCGGTCGCTTGCGGCCAAGTATCCTCTGGGTAGCCGCTAAAATCCCGTTTAGCGGTGAGCTAATGTGAGAAGGCGACAACCTGGCTAGGCCACTCTGACATAATCGGTTTAAGGGCTAGCCGGGGGAGATCTCATCGGCAGCGTCTGTACACCTATAGGTGCGGCTGCAAGCGGGAGTCTGTCTTGGAGCAAGCGGCTCGCTATATAAACGTGCCAAGTAATATTTTCACCCCCGTTGAGCGGGTTGTGCGCTGGGCTTGGGACCCGCCACGTAAAACCATACTCCAATGAAATATAACAACAAGCCTCGGATAAATACACTCTCTATTGATGACGACCATGGCAAACGTTTGAAGGACAATAAATTGAGGGCATGCACCTGGATGGGATTGGTTCAGATGCCCGGCTGGTTGATGTCCTCGTCAAAGCAAAATCTGACATCACCGCCATCCACAAAATACGTTGGACGAAGCAAGGAAGAAAGAAGATCAAAAATTGTGACATATATTGGAGTGGCCATGCGAATAAGCGCAGTTTCGGCGTCGGATTCGTGGTGGGAGAGAGACTTTGTCGCCAAGTGCTGGCGTTCACGCCTGTGGACGAGCGTCTCGCCATCCGAATAAAAGCAAAATTTTTTAATATATCATTCATCTGCGCCCATGCGCCGACAGAGGAGAAAGACGATGAGGTGAAAGACACTTTTTATGAACAATTAGAACGCACATATGAGCGCTGCCCCTGTCATGATATAAAAGTCGTGCTTGGCGATTTTAACGCCAGGGTGGGCAAAGAAGGTGTTCTTGGCCCTACAGTGGGAAAGTTCAGCCTACACAATGAAACTTCTCCTAACGGACTGAGGCTGATTGACTTTGCCGGTGCTCGAAACATGGTCATATCCAGCACGAGGTTCATGCATAGAAAGATACATCAAGCTACATCGCTGTCTCCTGATCGAAATACTCGCAATCAGATCGATCACGTTGTGATAGACGGACGACATGCCTCCAGTGTTTTAGATGTGCGCACGATCCGAGGACCTAACATCGACTCGGACCATTATCTCGTTGCAGCCAAAATACGCACCCGCCTCAACGCGGCTAAAACCAAGGAACAAAAAACACAAGGAAAGCTAGACGTCGAAAAGCTTCAATCACAACAGACTGCCAATGATTTCGCAACTCGACTCTCGCACCTGTTCTCTGACAGCACAAATCATCCTGAAGGAATACAGAAGCACTTCGTACTGCCGCCGAGGAAAAAATTGGTTACCGGCGGCCACGAAAAAACAACTGGTATGATGAATAATGCCGCGTTGCAACCGAAAGAAAAGACGCTGCCTACAGGGCTACGTTAAAAGCGAGCGCGACAAGAGGAGTGTGTGAACGCTATCGTGAGTTGAAAAGGGATGCGAGACGCCTTTTCAGGAAGAAAAAAGCAGAAGCAGAAAGGCGTGAGTGCGAGGAGCTTGAGCTGCTAGCCACCAGGAATAACGCCCGAAAATTCTACCAAAAAATACAGCGACAGACGGAAGGTTTTAAGACCGGGGCAAACTCCTGTAGGAACGAAAACGGCGATCTTGTAACTGATGTCCAGAGAGTGCTTAGATTATGGAGGGAATACTTCTCTGCTCTCCTAAATGTAGGCAGCAATTCACCGCGTAGAGATGAAGAACCCGATCCCGCAATCGATGATGATGGAATATATGTCCCCCCGCCCGATTATGACGAAGTTAGAATAGCAATAACCAGATTGAAAAACAGAAAGGCCGTGGGCGCTGATGGATTGCCTGCGGAGCTATTAAAGTTCGGCGGCGAGGAGTGGGTAAGGCGCATGCAGCAGCTTCTTAGTAAAATATGGGCGGACGAAAGCATGCCCGACGGTTGGAATCTAAGTGTTCTTTACCCAGTCCACAAGAAGGGGGATACTGCAAAATGCACCAACTATCGTGGAATCAGCCTTCTTAATATCGCATATAAGGTCCTTTCAAGTGTATTGTGCGAAAGATTGAAGCCCACCGTGAACCGGCTGATTGGACCTTATCAGTGCGGCTTCAGGCCTGGTAAATCTACCATCGACCAGATTTTCACAATGCGCCAAATATTGGAAAAAACCCGTGAAAAGAGAGTCGACACACATCACCTCTTCGTCGACTTTAAAGCCGCCTTGGACAGCACGAAAAGGAGCTGCCTATATGCCGCTATGTCTGAATTTGGTTTCCCCGCAAATCTTATACGGCTGTGCAAAATGGCGTTGAGCAACACCATCAGCTCAGTCAGAAATGGGAAGGACCTCTCCGAGCCGTTCGAAACTAAACGAGGTTTCAGACAGGGTGACCCCCTATCGTGCGATTTCTTTAATTTGATGCTGGAGAAAATTATACCAGCTGCATAACTTAACCGCACTGGAACAATATACTATAAAAGAGTGCAATTACTGGCATATGCTGATAACATTGACATCATCGGCCTAAACAGCCGCGCTGTTAGTTCTGCTTACTCCAAACTGGAAAAAGAAGCGGTAAAGATGGGTGTTTAGGCCACCAGCCTAAATATTTAAAATAACTTTTAGTTCACCCTAATACGGCCCGTATACTTAACTATTACCGGTAACTGTCCTTGCACAGCCGAGAACTAATTCAGTAGGGGAAAACTCGACGAAAGTTAGCAATCGGCGGGTGCCATGGACTCTTTCTCTTTCTTTCACTTTCACTTTTCTTTTGAACATCAGCAAGTGAGCTCCAGCAACCAAACCGAAGGTAAGCATTCATTGTTTCAAGTGCAAATTCCATACCATTAAGTTAAAGTGATTTCCGAAATACTTTACAATTTAATTTTTCCCCTTACCTTTGAATTATTGAATAAAGAAAGTTTGTTGTTAATTAGATTAGTGAAAGTGTTGTTTTTCAATAAGTCACTAACTAGTTCCTTCTCTTTTACATATCTTTTTTGGTGTTACGTGCGAGCGAATCCCCATCGTCCCGAATTACACGTAATCATTGGTCCTATCGCGCCAGGAAAATCGAAGTGAACACAATATTCAGCCAGCGCATTAAAATTTAAAGTGAAAATTTTTCAACAAAATATTATAATCGACGGTGGAAATTTGCAATAAAATAAGTGAGACTTAAAAGAAATACCAGCGATCAGCCATTAATTAGCGACGAGTGGTAATAGCGAGCATTGTATATACACAGTCATCACATCATAAAGTCCGCACATCACATTATCATCACATCATACAGTCCGCACATCATATAGTCATCGCATACATACAGTCCGCACATCATATAGTCATCGCATACATACAGTCAACACTTCATACATTCCGCATATCATATAGTCATCGCATACATACAGTCAACACTTCATACATTCCGCACATCATATAGTCATCGCATCATACAGTCAACACTTCATACAGTCCGCACATCTACACACATATCATAAAACACATCATCACTTAAGTGACACAAGGTACGTTGGTTCTATTAGTTCATGCACCACCATTTTTTTTTTTGCAATACGTGAACGTATAGAAGTGAACTCGTGATAGGTTTATAATCCGAAGTAGGTGGAAATTTCGTGTTTTTTAAACACACCAATCGCCTTTTGACTATCGGTTGACTCCCCCACCAGTGGTAAGAGTCCTCCGACACAGCTCAAGGCAGACAGGCAGTGGAAAAAAAAAATTTTTTTTTTCTCTCCTCACCTCCACTGCACTGTGCAACATAAGGCTTAGGGATAGTCTCTTTTCATTCGAAATTTCGATAAGAAGTACACAACACCTTTATTTCCACCTGGTTGATGTTTTTTGTAAACTTGTCACAGATTCACTTCAGTTTATACACTTGTACACAATATCCAAGCCACTACGACTTATATACACCATTGGATGGCTAGTGGCTGGTAGGAGACACTATTTACTTATAGTCCATAATAAAGTTATTTTCAAAATTGTGTTTCAAACAGGAAAATAAATCAAAATAAATAAGTTCATTACGTTTTTCATCGTCGAAGAAGTACAGAATTGCATTCAATACCTTTTTCTTGGAATACTAATTTGGTTTGGCACAATTAGCCCACTTCACCTTTTCATCAAATAACAATTTTGACACATTAAATTTGCATCCAAATTTCTATCTGTGTCACTCGTAGAAATTTCAACAATAATACACAAATAATTAGACACATTAAATCTTGAAACAGATTTCTATCTGTGTCAATTCTTATAGTTTCGCTTTCGTTGCAAGCACAATACTAAGAGTCATTACTTCCGCTCTCGTTCCTTAAAAGAGACAAGATATTTAAAATAATAAAAAAAATGGAGACCTACATAAGAATGACAGACTCCATAGTGGAGTTTGAGCAGGAGTTCAATGCGAAGCCAATCGCTGAACAAAACAAACACACCCTTGCAATACAGCAAGAGGAGCTGAAATCAATATGGAAGAAGACAAAGTCACTTTATGAAGGTCTCCTCAACTCTACAGATATAACGAAAGAGGACCTGCAATGCATTAAGCAGAAAAATAAAAGCTGTTTCGCATGCTATATGAAATGCATGGCTACAATCGCTGCTGAAGTGGAAAAATTAGCACCACCTGCAAATGCCCCTGCCACAAAAGTGGAAACCAATCCGGATCATGGACATAAAATCCGGCTGCCCCCTTGCGATACCGATGTATTTAAAGGTGAATACCTTTCTTGGCCGGCTTTTAGAGATATGTTCACGGCCTTATATATTCTCAACAAGGATCTGCAAGATGTTGAAAAAATTTACTACCTAAGGCAGAAAACTCAAGGGGAAGCAAAAGAAATAGTAGAAAGGTGCTCCCTGACGAATGAAGGGTTTCAAACAGCCTGGAAAAACTTAAAAGACAGGTATGAGAATAAGCGTGTCCTAGTGAACACGCAATTGAAGCTTTTATTTAATCTTACGGCAGTCGAATACGAATGCGGAACAGCAATAAAAAAATTACAACGCGAAATAAATAATTGCATATCGGCTCTTCAATGTCACCAAATCGACATTACAAACTGGGATGCAATTATAACATACTTATGTTCCACAAAGCTCCCGGAATACACCTTGGCGCTATGGGAACAAACCGTAGAGAAGAAAACGGACATCCCAAAATGGGAGGATATGGACAAATTCCTGTCCAGCCGTTTTCAGACTCTAGAAACTGTGTCTGACATAAAGGGTAGCAAACCATCCAAGCCGCCCAAAACTCATACGAATAGTTCAAAGGAAATGCCTACAAAACTTGGAGTTTACCAAGCCAGCGTGCCAAAAACGGCATGTAAGATGTGCAACAGTAAGGAGCACAAATTACGAAACTGCCAAA
This sequence comes from Eurosta solidaginis, assembly GCF_040869045.1. NCBI lineage: Eukaryota > Metazoa > Arthropoda > Insecta > Diptera > Tephritidae > Eurosta > Eurosta solidaginis. Next base: position 61,614,256 of record NC_090321.1, read on the forward strand.
AATTCCGTAAGCTGTCCACGGCAGACAAAATAGCTTATGTGAAAAGCAACAACTGTTGTCTGAACTGCTTGTCGGCTGGGCACACAGTGACAAGATGCACGAGTCCATTCAACTGCAACTCATGTCACTCAAGGCACAACACCTTGCTCCACCTTCCGACAGCTCATCCAAAAACAACATCAACAACGCCCCAAAGGGGCAACCAACATAACAATGATAACATACCCTCCACTTCACAACAGGCAAGGGCAAGGATGCACTCTGAAAAAAGAAAAGAAAATATTAATAGCGTCTCTTCCTGTCATGCACATACAACAAAGGGGGTATTACTAGGCACAGTACGAGTGAAAATAAACTATAATGGAGTGGATTTCACCGCGAGAGCACTTATAGACTCTGGGTCTGAATGTTCATTTATAACAGAAAGACTCAAAAACAGAATACATCTGCCATCGAAACGATTGCACGTCCAAGTTTCAGGCATTAATAACACACCATCTGCGCAAGTGAAAGAGTCCTGCTCCATAAGACTGGGTTCCCTTATAAACCCCTTAGTATGCATTGATACAGTGGTTCTGGTCCTACCTCAGTTGACAGGGGATCTTCCAACATGTCAAGTTGACGCAATGACTCGACAAGAGTTCCCTGATCTTGTTCTGGCGGATAAAAGGTTCTTGGTTAACGAACCAGTGGACCTAATCCTAGGAGGCGACATTTATCCTCAAGTAATTCTAGACGGCATACGGAAGAACGTCTTAAATACGCTTCTCGCTCAAGAAACCGTCTTCGGTTGGATATTAACCGGTCGCACAGAAGCAACTCAGCCAATTAATAACCGAGTATCTTTTTTTAATGAAATCAGCATCGAGAAACAATTGACTGCCTTTTTGGAACTAGAAGATATCCCTAAGAAAATGTCCCTCACTGAGGATAATGTCTATTGCGAGGCACTTTACAAAGCGACAACAAAAAGGAAGACTGATGGGAAATACATCGTAACCCTACCATTCAAGCAGGGGTTTCCAAACAGCATCACATTAGGGCCCTCTCTGAAAAGCGCTTGCTCTCAGTTTTACCGAAACGAGACGCGTCTATCGAAAACGCCAGCCCTGCAAACTGAATACAACAGAGTATTAGCGGAATACGAAACACTAGGGCATATGACAAAAGTTCCCACAATTATCCCTCCCCATGCAACAAATTGCTATTTTTTGCCTCATCATGCGGTAATAAAAGAGGAGAGCACGACTACAAAAGTAAGAGTAGTTTTTAACGCATCGTGTCCCACTGCCAATGGCACTAGTTTGAATGACGTGTTATACACCGGCCCCGTACTGCAGGCCGACCTAACAATTCTGCTCCTTCGTTGGCGATTCTTCAAATATGTCTTTAATGGCGACATAGAGAAGATGTATCGCCAAATATGGGTAATGCCCAACCAAACCCAGTTCCAAAGAATAGTATTTCGCAATAATCCAGGGGATCCTATCAACGTCTATGAATTAAAGACAGTAACGTTTGGAGTTAACTGTGCTCCGTATTTGGCAATAAGGACACTGCACCAACTAGCAGATGATGTAGAGACTTCATCACCCATAGCAGCCAGCATTCTGCGTACCAGCATGTACGTCGATGACGTGCTAGCAGGAGGCCACAGCATCGAGTCTACAATTAAAGCTCGGGAGGAAGTCACCCACGTACTACGGTCAGCAGGTTTTTCTTTGCGAAAGTGGACTTCGAACTGCAGCCGAATACTGAAAGGAATCCCAAAATCCCACTTGCTAAGCGAAGATTTTCTGGAATTCGAGGATGCGAGTACAGTCAAAACATTAGGCATCAGATGGAACGCGCATTCGGATTATTTCTATTTTACCGCAAAACTTATCGAAAATCGTGAGGCCCTGACAAAAAGGGCAATACTTTCAGCGATCGCCAAACTCTTCGATCCTTTGGGATGGCTCGCGCCAGTCATCATAGTAGCCAAGATCATAATGCAAAACATCTGGCTGGAAGGAACGGACTGGGACGAGGCAGTGTCCACGCGTACCCTAGATAAATGGCAAACCTTTATGGAGGACTACCCGGATATTAACAATATTCCGATACCAAGATGGGTAAATTTTACACCAAATGCGGACGTTGAATTACATGGATTCTGCGACGCATCCGAAAAAGCCTATGCAGCTACAATATTTCTTAGGGCAAGGGTTAATGAGGAGGTCCACGTCAGCCTACTAATTGCGAAAACAAGAGTAGCTCCCGTAAAAACAATTTCGCTACCCAGATTAGAACTGTGTGGAGCAGTCTTGTTAGCCGAAACTTTAGAATCAGTGCGCGAAAACCTGAACTTGGGAAAATTCCATACACATCTATGGACTGACTCAACGATCGTTTTAGCGTGGATTAAAAAACCTCCCTGCTCTTGGTCAACATTTGTTGCTCATCGAGTAACCAAAATCGTAGAAAAGGTAGGGAACAGTGCCTGGCACCACATAGAGTCTGCATCAAACCCAGCAGATTTGGCCAGCAGAGGGATGTCAGCAAAAGACCTAACCGCAAGCTCCATGTGGTGGCAGGGACCTTCTTGGTTACGAGAAGACAATTCAAAGTGGCCAAATCAAGAAAAGGAGTATCAGACAAATATTGAGCAAAAGCGCGTAAAAGCCTTTCCCACATCAAAAATAAGTGGAAATGAGGATATCCTAGAAAGGTTTTCAGAACTTTCTAGAGCCTTGCGGGTCATATCATATATTATAAGGTTTTCGCAAAGAACCAATACTAAAACAAAATCTTCCTTTAAAGCGGAATCGTACTTCATTTCACCCAATGAAATTCAGGCCACGACAAGTCGTTTAATAGCTCTCTACCAACGGAAGCATTATTCGGAGGAACTTTCGAGTTTGAAATCCGGGAAACTCATCGGTTCAAAGAGTGAAATCCTGCCTCTTACCCCGCTTGTCGATGAAAAGGGCATATTGAGGGTGGGCGGTCGTCTTTCAGGGGCCAAGGATCATCCCTACAGTGAACGGCACCCGATCATTCTGCCGTATGACTGCCGGCTCACACGACTTCTTGTCCAGTTCATCCACAAAGATACCCTGCATGGTGAGAACCAACTGATGTTTCGTCGCCTACGCACAGAATATTGGATACCTAGGGTAAAAAATATGATCCGATCGGTCATACATAATAGCAAAACCTGCACCATATTCCGCAAACGGACCCAAACCCAACTGATGGGAGATCTACCTCCAGAGCGAACCACCTTTTCCCGGGCTTTCACCAATACCGGGGTAGATTTTGCCGGACCGTTTGACATCAAATCTTATAGCGGAAGAGGATGCCGCATATCAAAGGGTTACGTCTGCCTCTTTGGCTGCTTTGCCACCAAGGCGATTCATTTAGAAGTCGCGAGTGACCTCAGTACCGCCGCCTTTTTAGCAGCTTTCGATCGGTTTGTCGCCAGGCGAGGATGTCCGAAGAACATATACTCCGACAACGGAACAAACTTCGTCGGTGCCTCTCGAGCACTTCGATCCGAACTCAAAGCTTTCCTCCCCGATGCGCGTAACCAAACCCTATCGAAGTATTATCACCAAACCCTTCAATGGCACTTCATACCTGCAGCCGCCCCTCATATGGGCGGACTGTGGGAAGCTGGAGTCAAAAGTTTTAAAAACCACTTCAAAAAGATAGCGTTGGACTACAAATTTACTATGGAGGAGTTCAGTACCCTTCTTTGCAGAGTTGAGTCTTGTCTCAACTCGAGACCTCTGAGCCCCTCCTCCAACGACCCGTCCAGCTTGGAACCACTCACTCCGGGACACTTCCTCATTGGCGGTCATCTACTAGCCCCACCAGAGATTGACGTCAGTGAGAATCGTGCCTCACTTGTCAACCGCTGGGAGAAGCTGAAGGCATTACATCAAACGTTTTGCAAACGGTGGAAGTCCGAATATCTCACCGAATTGCAAAAACGCACCAAGTGGAAACACCCACAAGCCAATCTGAAACAAGGGGACCTGGTAGTAATAAAAGAGGAAAATTTACCTCCGAACGAATGGAGATTAGGACGAATAACCAAACTCCATTATGGAGCCGACAATCGAGTTCCAGTCGTCGAGCTTGATACCGCAAGAGGGCACACGACGAGACCAATCACAAAGTTGGTCTTGCTTCCTCCTTGCGAGGAGAGGGTCGGAGATCTTTAATACCCCACTTCTAATTCTCCCTAATTCCAATTCTTTTCTAGTCAGGGTGTGACACCGAATTAGGGATCTAAAGCTTGTCTACAATTTTTTATTATCCTATTACAAATTATCCAAGGCCAACAAACCCTTCATGCAACACTCCTTAGGAACCAATTTCAAACCAACGATGCGGTTGGCGAATTGCATTGCTCTTTAAAATAGATCTAGGTTTAAAAGCTTTTCCTATCAGCCATGAAATTATTACACAACAGGAGAATTTCCTGTCTGCAAACCTATATTTTATCTAAACAGTAGTACACCTTTGCAGATGGCATTGGGTTAAGATTGCCTAATGTTTAGATAAAGGTGAATACGAGCTCAAATGGGAACGCGTGGGTTAGGCCATATCTATATATACAACTTAACTAATTCACCTCGGCGCAAGACTTGTTTTCATGCGCCCATGGCCTTGCTTTGGGCATGAGTGAAATGTACGCTCCTATGTTTAGCGGAGCCATTCACACACCTCCTATTTGGCGGAGTCACATTCATACAAACAAATAAAATGGGGGCCAAACTAACACGTTCCCAAAATTTTACTCATGATAATGGCATATCTTCAACATGCTCCTCTAAGACTTTCATGGCTGACAAAAAAAGTTTTTCCCCAAAATTTAAAAGCTGATAACTTAGTTCACAAAAGTTCTTTCGCACGTGCGTGGAGCACAAAAAGTTTCGAATCATTTTTTTTATTTTAACCTTATTTCAAAAGGACAAAATTCCCCAGGGGCAAAAGGAAACCTGTACGGTTGGTATAACCAATGATCAATGGAAACTATTGCAAGTGAAGATCCAATCACTAGCAAGTTTTAGGAGAAATTATTAGCCTTTCAATCCAGACGTTACGTAGACCTTTCGCCGTCACTGTCTATTTATTTTTCTACGCCACCCTGAATATGTTTAATAAATGCTGGATAAGCTTTAAATAAATACGTTTTTGCAACTGCATTACTCAGTCACCGATAGTATATTCTAGTAACTTATCATATTTGTGTTTAGTTGACTCGTGAGCAGTATCTACTAGTAATATAGCATGAGAATAACCCATAGCGACCTGAGGTATTTTCATATTATCCATTTTGAGGACTTCCTTAGGAACAGTGGACGACCTTGGGAACTCGCCAATACCCAATTCCCCATAGGTAGGAGAAGCGCCCCAGGCTAGTAAGGTATCATCAGCTGATAAGATAATAGAAGTGTTTCCGCATCCGACATCAGTAATGTTCCACCCAGATAAGTCCTGAACAGGTTTTGGGTACATATTTGCTTCTCCCGTCTTCTTATTTTGCCCAAATAGAAAGAGTACGCCAAGCTCGTTGAGGACAAGACTAAAGGTTGCGCCACAATATACATTACGTTCATCACGTCCTTGCATGTCGAAAAATTTTATTAAACGAGGTACCATCTCGTCCGTAGGCTCTGCTTGACCAAGGCGCCCAAAGCTGCCACATCCCCAACTATACACACGATTCTTAGAATCAGTGGTGACCGTATGATTATTACTGCAGGCGAAGTCGACAATTTGAACATTCTCTATAGGTATTACATGTCCTTCTTGCCTTTCGCAATATAAAGTACGATTTTTCCTTTATTTTGGAGACGTTTCAAAGTGACAAGATAATTTGTTCGCATGGACGAAATACTTTGCATCTGTGTTATGTCCCAATTGACCGTATTCGGGTAACCCAAATGTATGCAAATTACCTCTAATGTCAAACTCGGCTCCTCAACATATACGAATAATTGGCGGACCACGGTAGTTTATTGGGGTTGGGATACTTACCACCGGCTGGGTGTTACCTATACCACAATGGCCTGACTTATTCTCTCCGCAGGCATAAACAGTACCTGTCTCCGTCAAAAGGAGGGAATGGTGCCGACCACATGCAATTTGGACAACGTTGACGCATTCCAAACAAAGGAAAAAAGTAGCCATCGAAATTTAAATCAAAGGAAAACATGATTGTCAAAAGCTTGAGATAAAAAGCGCTCACATTCTAAAGTTATCAAAGGCATAAAGTATATACACAGTGCGTCTCAAAAGCCAACGCCGTCATAATAAAAAAAAAAAAAAAAAAAAAAAACTCCAAATAAACGACGTCGTCGTAAACGAAAAACCACAACTTCATCAACTATTGTTTCCGGAAAACAATAATATTATTGATATGAAATCGCAAATATCACCTACAGCAACAATACCAATGAGCAGTAGTTTACGTGCTCAAATAGATGAATTGAAGCATCTACAAAAACCTTTGGGTAGCGATTTACTTTCAAATAATGAGCAGCAAGTTTGTAAAGATTTCATTCAACATACCACCTACAACATATTTATCACTAAAGACGCTTCTATTAAGCGGTGCACCACTTGTTAATAATCTGTCGCCTGCCTTAAGATTCGCTACAAAAAGATTGTTGTACTTTACTTACCATTTAATAAGCTTTTTATTTGTGTACTATTTTACAATAATTTTTATAAAAATACAAAGTATGAAACACTGATTAACACGGCACAAAAAAAAGCTAAAATAAAGAATTATTCTAAAAACGATTTTCAAAGCGATTACACTATAAAAAAAAGGTGGTACTAACTGCTTCCACGCGTTTAATAAAAATGCGATCCAGCATAGGCATGATTTTCTTAATAGCTTGTGCCATTTTGTTGATATTACTTCGGAATTTTATAAATGCAGAAATTGGTCCTTTAAAACAAGAAAAATTGTTCTTCAGAAACTTGTGAAAATCAAAAACTTGCGCGCACACACGTGTAGTGGGTCTCACTTGGGCTAATCGGAATTTTCTCGTTCAGGAAGTGGAAAAGTGTAGTAAATGTCAAAATTTCTACACTTCACTTCTGACAGTCAAGCAGTCAAGCATCACAAATCACACACTGGGAACAATGATTACGTGTAATTCGGGACGATGGGGATTCGCTCGCACGTAACACCAAAAAAGATATGTAAAAGAGAAGGAACTAGTTAGTGACTTATTGAAAAACAACACTTTCACTAATCTAATTAACAACAAACTTTCTTAATTCAATAATTCAAAAGTAAGGGGAAAAATTAAATTGTAAAGTATTTCGGAAATCACTTTAACTTAATGGTATGGAATTTGCACTTGAAACAATGAATGCTTACCTTCGGTTTGGTTGCTGGAGCTCACTTGCTGATGTTCAAAAGAAAAGTGAAAGTGAAAGAAAAAGAAAGAGTCCATGGCACCCGCCGATTACTAACTTTCGTCGAGTTTTCCCCTACTCAATTAGTTCTCGGCTGTGCAAGGACAGTTACCGGTAATAGTTAAGTATACGGGCCGTATTAGGGTGAACTAAAAGTTATTTTAAATATTTAGGCTGGTGGCCTAAACATGCCGGCCCCCTTGCGGCGAGCAAGCTGAGAACAAACAACCAGTCCGAATTGACATCTAAGATTATACATGTAGCGATATATTGGGTGTACAGAATATGAAATAAAGTAGGATTCGTACGTTGTTCTCCATCGCCTTGTGGTGATGGCTCCCATTTCTCGATAAATACTGTGGATGAGAGAAAAATGGTTAATACATAAATACGTGGTTCTATTTAGTTCAATGCACCTTATTAGATTAAAATGCGGGTTCGGAGGTATCTGTAGATATGTTGTCGATATAAAATATATTCTGGGATTGGCTTATTGTTGGTAGGCCCCCGATATGACCAGGCCAAAGATGGTAGCCTGAGCTAGTAGCCCGTTAATCGTGGACGGTGGCGTGCCGCTGATCATAAGACTAGCATAAACATCAGCGCCGAGTGTAAGTCGCACTGGTGCGGCGCGGTAAAAATCGGGGTCTGCCAACCGCATAAATTGGAAAGGCGTTGCGATTGTGGAGTCTACGCTAGCGATCGGGTTGAGACGGTTATGGCGTGTTATTATTGTAGCTTGGGTGATTACCCTCCCTGCTACCCCATACTTCCCGCGCAATATCAGTGTACATCTCGTTGGTGGCGTGGAATCCATGCGCTCCAGATGGAGTTCGTTCGCCAGATTGGCATCAATCACTGTGTTTGGGGAGCAGGGATCGATGAGTGCGCGTACCAGATGCAGGCGTCCTCCGGACTCGATGCGAACGACTGCCGTGGGTGCGATCGCGATAAACGATCTTATTATCGATGGTGTGGCTGGGGTTGCTATAACTCGGCCGGTCCTAAAGCGTTTGGGCACTTCTTTTCGTCGGACAAGTGCTCGCCCACGGTCTTCTTCTCGGGATTCATACGGGACCGTTCTACCCGATGTGCGCCGCGATGAGCGGAAAGGACGCGTTTCCGCGTCACCACGTCTCACATGAGTAGAACGGGGGGGGGGGGGGTGGTCGGAAAGGACGTGTTTCAGAGCCACCGACGTGTGATTTCTGCTTGTTCCAGTTGGTCGTACAGCTTCGGTTTCTAATTGCCGTTGTTGTTCATGCCGTAATAGCGGTCGGAAAGGACGTGTTTCAGAGCCGCTCTGTTGTCTATGAAGGGTAGCTAATGCTGCCAATCTTGCTTGTTCTTCTTCTTCGGCATCCTGATCATCCATTTGTTGCGCCCAAGACTTGGTTCTTTCGGTGAGGGCCAGGGATAAGGCCCCGTCTGAGCTTTCTCCGTCATCGAGAAGGTCGCTTGTGGTTTGCCTCCATTCCTTGGTTTCGTCCCGGTGAAGGGTAGTATGATGATGCTCGTTGCATCGATAGCACTTGTCCTTACTTGTGCATACCTCGTGACTGTGGAAAGGGGACAAACAGTTGATGCAATAGTTATGTTCGCGGACCGCCTGCCACCTCTCTTCAGCGGACATCCTGCGGTATTGTGCGCAGAATCGTACGCCGTGATTTGCGGCGCAAAGGCGGCATGGTACGGAGAAACTTCTGGAACGCTCCTCTGTCTTGACGCGAGTTGCCGTGAAACGAGTCATTCTAAAAACATAATCGAGCGTTATTATATTGATTTCGTCTACATGGATGGCTAGTGCGGTTAGTGGTGAACGAGGACAAAACGAAGTACCTGCTGTCTTCGAGCAAAGAGTCAGCGCATATGCGCCTTGGCAACCACGCTACTGTTGGCAGCCATAATTTCGAAATAGTAAAAGACTTCGTTTATTTGGGAACCAGCATCAACACTAGCAACAACATCAGCACTGAAATCCAGCGAAGAATCAATCTTGCCAATAAATGCTACTTTGGACTAGGTGGAAATTGAAAAGTAAAGTCCTCTCTCGGCGAACGAAAATCATACTCTACAAGTCACTTATCGTACCCGTCCTGCTATATGGGGCAGAAGCATGGACCATGACAATAGCAGATGAAGCGGCTTTGGGAGTGTTCGAGAGAAAAGTTCTTCGAAAGATTTATGGAACTCTACGCGTTGGCGATGGCGAGTACCGAAGAAGATTTAATGATGAGCTGTACGAGCTATACGCAGACATCAACATAGTCCAGCGAATTAAAACGCAGCGGCTGCGCTGGCTAGGCCATGTTATGCGAATGAAAGATGATGCTCCGGCCAAGAAAGTGTTTCTATCGGAACCCGCCTATGGAAGCAGAGGTAGAGGGCGGCCCCCACTCCGTTGGAAGGACCAGGTGGAAAACGATTTAAACCCCCTTGGTGTGACCAATTGGCGCCGGTTGGCGGAGCGATGAAGCGACTGGCGCGCCTTGTTGGACGGCCATAACCGTTTAGACGGCTAAGCGCCAATTAAGTAAGTAATTAAGACCAGATTTACGAGGAGTCAAGGGATTGATAAGCGCAATACAAAGCTTTATAGCCTGAAAACTTCCGCAACCAAATTGTCAACCTCACCTAACAGAGGGGAATCCTGTTAAAAATATGATTGTATCATACACATGTTCCTCAAGGCGCTAGGGGGTGGGGAGGCGGGCGTTATGATCTATGAGGCTTAGTGTGGTCATATTAATCGTTCCCGAGATGATCGGGCTAGTACTTTAATGGTGCTTTGTTACCGGAACGTACCATTTGTATATCGGGCCAAGGATCATCAACATCGATAACACTCCCCAAAACTTTCGGGGACTGTCTTTATTGTTAATACAACAACAACAACCTGATTTTACCAACGCAGTGTGAGTATCCTTTATCCTCTGCTGCTTGCGACTGGTGTCGATAGAAGTACTTTCTGAGTTGAAGTATCTCATTTATTCCTATTGTATGGCCATATTAACGAGGCTGAAGAATTCGATGATCTGAGATATATATGTTATAGCCTGACCTTAGCTGGTAAGGCCCATCACATTTGCTTACTAAGTTGCTTTGTATAATCCAAATGCTTAAATGATGCTATAAACAACTGGTCACTGATGAATTGTGTAGTTTTAATTTTTTGGTGACTTTCTTTAAATTTAAAATAATCAGTAAGTCAAAAAGGTGGACGTTTAAGATTTTTGAAATATTTAATCAACAAATTTAAAAACTATTTTATCTGTGAATGAGAGTTTCCAATGAGTATTTTTATACTCAGTTGAGCAGAGCTCACAGAGTATATTAACTTTGATTGGATAACGGTTGGTTGTACAGGTATAAAGGAATCGAGATAGATATAGACTTCCATATATCAAAATCATCAGTATCGAAAAAAAATTTGATTGAGCCATGTCCGTCCGTCCGTCTGTCCGTTAACACGACAACTTGAGTAAATTTTAAGGTTTCTTGATGAAATTTGGTATGTAGATTCCTGGGCACTCGTCTCAGATTGCTATTTAAAATGAACGATATCGGACTATAACCACGCCCGCTTTTTCGATATCGAAAATTTCGAAAAAACAAAAAAAAGCGATAATTCATTGTTAAAGACGGATAAAGCGATGAAACTTGGTAGGTGGGTTTACCTTATGACGCAGAATAGAAAAGTAGTCAGTTTTTGCACAATGGGCGTGGCACCGCCCACTTTGAAAAGAAGGTAATTTAAAAGTTTTGAAAGCTGCAATTTGGCAGTCGTTGAAGATATCATGACGAAATTTGGCAGGAACGTTACCACTATTACTATATATGCGCTAATTAAAAATTAGAAAAATCGGATGAAGAACACGCCCATTTTCATTTAGTTTGTCTAGAATACTTTTAATGCCATAAGTCGAACACAAATTTACCAATCCTTCTTAAATTTGGTAGGGGCTATGACGGTAACTGTTTTCTGTGAAAATGGGCGAAACGGTTGAAGCCACACATAGTTTTTATACACAATCCACCGTCTGTCCTTCCGCTCGGCCGTTAACACGATAACTTGAGCAAAAACCGATATATCTTTACTAAACTTAGTCCACGTACTTATCTGAACTCACTTTATCTTGGTATAAAAAATGGCCGAAATCCGACTATAACCACGCCCACTTTTTCGATATCGAAAAATGAAAAAAAAATGCCATAATTCTATACCAAATACGAAAAAAGGGATGAAACATGGTAATTTAATTAGTTTATTGACGCAAAATATAACTTTAGAAAAAAAATTGTAAAATGGGTGTGACACCTACCATATTAAGTAGAAGAAAATGAAAAACTTCTACAGGGCGAAATCAACAGCCCTTGGAATTTTGGCAGGAATACTGTTTGTGGTATTGCATATATAAATAAATTAGCAGTACCCGAAAGATGATTTTCTGGATCACCCTGGTCCACATTTTGGTCGATATCGCGAAAACGCCTTCACATATACATCTAAGGGCCACTCGCTTTTAAAACCCTCATTAATACCTTCAATTTGATACCCATATCGTACAAACACATTCTAGAGTCACCCCTGGTCCACCTTTATGGCGATATCTCGAAACGGCGTCCACCTATGGAACTAAGGATCACTCCATTTTAAAATACTCATTAACACCTTTCATTTGATACGCATATCGTACAAACACATTCTAGAGTCACCCCTGGCCCACCCTAATGTCGATATCTCGAAACGGCGTCCACCTATGGAACTAAGGATCACTCCCTTTTAAAATACTCATTAACACCTTTCATTTGATACCCATATCGTACAAATATATTCTAGAGTCACTCCTGGTCCACCTTTATGGCGATATCTCGAAAAGGCGTTCACCTATAGAACTAAAGCCCATTCCCTTTTAAAATACTCATTAACACCTTCCATTTGAGACCCATATCGTACAAACACATTCTAGAGTCACCCCTGGCCCACCCTAATGGCGATATCTCGAAAAGGCGTCCACCTATAGATTAATTCCCACTCCCTCTTAAAATGCTCAGTAACACCTTTCATTTGATTCCCATATCGTACAACATATTCTAGAGTCACCCCTGGTCCACCGTTATGGCGATATCTCGAAAAGGTGTCCACCTATAGAACTATGACCCACTCCCTCTTAAAATACTGTTTAATACCTACCATTTGATATGCATGTCATACAAACACATTCCAGGGTTACCCTAGGTTCATTTTCCTACATGGTGATTTTTCTTATTTTGTCTCCATAGCTCTCAACTGAGTATGTAATGTTCGGTTACACCCAAACTTAGCCTTCCTTACTTGTTTTTAGTTAACAAGCAAGTTATAAGTACAGAAAATTATTTGCATAAAAATTTCTAAAAGCCAGTAAGTGAACTTTAAAAGATTTTCTGCTTTAGTAGAATCAGCCGCGCTTTATAAGTTCTATATTGGTTGTTGTTGTTGTTCTTGTTTTATCGATAAGGACACTCTTCGAAATCCTTGGGGACCTTGGGGTTGCCAGAGCGTCGGCTGTTAAAGAAACAGGATTCGCCACGGGTAGGTGAGGTTGACAATTGGGTTGGAGAAACTGACAACGCCTTAAAGGGTTGTGCAACACAACCTCTTGAATCAATTTGGTATTTTAGTCGCATCTTACGACAGGCATACCTGCCGCGGGCATATTATAAACCCCGTAACACGCTGGGGGAAGGGGGGAGGGGGGTTCTATATTGGTAAAAGAAGTATAAGTTCTTGAACATAATGCGCCTTAACTTATATACAAATGATGTATTTTGACGGAGGAATCAACTATCTAGACCTCACGATAAATATTTATAAAGAAGCCAAAAGATTTAACTATGACATATATAGAAAGCCAACGGCCACCGACACAATAATATATAATACCTCAAATCGCCCCCAATATCATAAAAATGCAGCATTAAGGCATTTGGTATATAGACTTGAAAGAACACCTCTTAACAAGAAGCATATAAGAGAGAACTTGAGGTCATATATAATATCGCTGCAAACAACGGATATAAAAAAGCGCTAGTAGATAGACTCAGAAGGACAAATGGAGAACCAAAAAGAAATAATGAAAAGGAAAAAAAATAGCTGGATGACTATGACATATACTGGAAAAGCAACATATAAATTGGCAAATTTCTTTAAAAAATACAACATTAACACAGCATTCAAAACATCGAACAATCTAGGGCGAAAACTAAGAACTAACACTAACTCAGGCGATCCGTTTAGCAGCCACGGCGTATACAAGCGGATGCCAACATAGTTACATAGGACAAACAGGACGGCAAATAAGAACGAGGTTCAGAGGACATATTAGAGATTACAACAAACAAATACGGAATAGAAACATTATACCAGAGTCTAACTTCGCAAATCACATGGTCGAGAATGAATGTTCACCAGCAAACATCAATAAAACAGTTAGGGTTCTTCACATACAAGAAAGAGGCCGACGTCTAAACGTACTCGAAAACATGGAAATCTACAAACGCAAAACATTCAACGGTAGAATAATAAACGAACAGATAAACACAATTTCTGACACAATATTCGAGCCTTAAAAATTTGTTTACAAGAAACAAAGTAATCACATAGGTAAAATAGACAAACACACAACAACAAATAAACCCAAAACAATTAACGCACCAAAACAACAAACTCACAAAGAAGGTGAAACGACTAAAATTACGGATTTTTACCTGCCTCAGTTAGCCACACAAATCGAGCAGTAGAAACCACCCTCGGTTCTGAATGAACACACAGCACATACACATGACTAAATATACACAAGCATTAATTTTGACAATACCTGATCATGTACTTACGAACTATAAATGCAGGACAAACGACAACAACAGATCAGAAGGAAAATCGCCACTGATGATGGCACAACGCCGAAACCGGTTTGTCTCAAAACCAAATTTGACAAGGGATGGCGGAAAATCGTTCCAAAACACATCATTTATCCACCCTGTTGGAATATCAACAAAACAAAATAAGCCAGTTATATACAAATCTTTATAAGCCCACTGTACACGATTTGCTTGAACACAAATTTATTTTGTATTCAATCTTAAATACAAAGCAGATACTTGCTTCAGTGATGTGCATACAGCATTATTTAGTTTTTTTTTTTTTTATTAGCATACAATCATAGAAGACTTTATTAAAGTATGAGCGCAATTACACATTTTATTGCCTTAAAGTGTGAACTACCAATGAATGATATAACAAATGTCGGTTCGTGTGCCATCAGTGTACAATGTCCCAACCCAATGCCAAGGCGAATGTTACTTCAATTTTTTCGAGATAGTCTTTGCTGCCAACAGTAGTCAAAAAATAAGTGCACATTATGTAGGCATAAAAATATATTTTGCTACTGTTTTTACTACGCGCTACGTTTAAGCTGAAATTTTATTAATATTTATGTATATATGTATGTATATAAACAAATATATTTGCCAACATGCATATGCATAACTATTATATATGTGCGTACGTGCTTATATTATATCTGACTCAGTGTCAACAAAATTTTCATAAATTATGTTGTCTGTTGTGGGTTGGGTATTTTTTAAAAATTTGTCATTTTTACACAAAACAATATGATGGATGTTAACAGTGCAGTCGGATGCGTGATAAACATATTTGTTTATTGGGCGTTTTACAGCTTTTTCAATAAGACATGTAACTCACTCAAACCTCGGTTTGGTTAGTTTGAACTGGCCGGTCCGTGAGGGCCTCATATGGACTGGACCTATGTTGCAAAATAATTCTTTCCTCTTGGCAAATACAAATAATAGCTTTATAGGACCTATGCTACCTGCTGCTTCTAGTTAAATGTGCAACTCCTTTGAGCTGGAGTCTTAGCGTGACTAGAGTATGGCATGAGCACAATCATATCCTTCTGACCAGGCCTAATTTAAAAGCATGTCACGCCAGAAGGCAGTTTCTAGTCAGAATACTTATCATGGGCCTAAAATCCCTTCTTTTCAATGAGAAGAGTAGCTTTGTTAACCTAAGGTCGTAAGACATGCACATGACCTTCGACACTTTGTAGCCCCTTGTTTGCTTCCACGGGTTTCCTGCTTGATCGATTATGTGCAACTCTCGCTTTCGTTTAATCTTGCCCAATCTGATTGGAATGTCTACGGTACAAGATTTGAGGTATGCGCACTGTAAAGCTGGCTCATCCGCCTACTTCATTTCCTTCAATTCCCATATGCCTAGGAAGGTGATGTATATTTCTCCTTATCCCTATAGGAGATTATAGCCTTAATTGCTGCTTGGCTGAAAATGTAAAAATTAACGTGGCTGCAGTATAACTTATTTTCCACCAGTGTTTCTACTGCCTTAGTCTAGGTTACTAATTCCACCTGAAAAACGCCATTACGATTTGGCAGCCTGCACAACCGCTTTATTTCCTTTATTGCGGCTCTAAAAGACCCATCGAAGCGCTGGCAAGAAACTAACATCCAATACTTGATGGCGCTATGCTATTGTGTTCGAATGGTCTGCGGTTAAGTTGTCCCGAAGCATTGAGTTTCATTGCAGTTGTTAACGCTATTATCTCCTCAACGACTTCTACAGGTGGAATGAGCAGAATAGCATACGATGCAGCCGTCGGGATTGTTGTTAGGGCTTCTTAAATGGCAAGCAGTGATAGCCTACAGACTCCTTGCAATTTTTTTTGAGGTTTTTGGTTTTTCGTATGGCCGTCTACCAAACAAGACTCTATGGTGTAATGCGGCTTTCAGTAGCATCACATGTATTTTGTAGCATTACCACCCCGTATTCATATAGTTACCACTTCATACGGCCCCACTGTAATAGCGATCAGCAAGCGAATGAGGATGCATGGACAAAATGCATGCATTTCACTAGTGCGACAGTCACCTTACAGCGAGTGCGCAAACTACTTAAACTGTTTATATCGACTTATGCTTAAGTTAGGTTCGGTTGAAGTGGCTGCCCGTGGGCACACTTAGGCCAGTGATATTAGGCCCGTTGTGATACCTCGAAAACACACTATTGTTGTTGTTGTTGTATTAACAGTGCTTCGCACCATTCAATGGGCACGACCACTCAAAAATTGTCATCAAAGTCCTCTAACGGAAGTCTAATGAAACTGGCTTATGGGGATGTTCCCTTAAATCTTGTGGAGGCGGGGCTAGATCAAGCAGTTTTTTTGCTAGGATACCTTAGTTTGTGAAAATTTTGCAAAAACTGCCTGTTCAGCATTTCGTTGTGCTCTTTAATGTTGGGCTCTTTGGCCTCCCTATGTAGGTGGTTTTCGGCGGTCATAAGGAGACATCCGGTGGCAGTTCTGATAGCACCATTTTGGCAGGCCTGGAGCCCTTTCCAGTATGTGTTTTTAAGACCAGGCGACCAAACTGGTGACTCGTAGCTCATGAGCGGCCGACCAATTGCTTTGCACGTTGTTAGCAGCGTTTCTTTATCTTTCCCCAGGTGCTGTCGGCAAGCGATTTTAAGATTTTGCTGCGGCTTTGTACTTTAGATATAATTTCGGTGGCATGCGCCTTGAAGGTCAGAGCATTATCGAACGTTGCCCCTAAGATCTTTGGGTAACCGACAGATGGTAGTGTGATACCATCGACGTGAACGTCCAATTTTTGCGACATCTATTCCTTCCACGTCATAAACAGAGTGGCTTTGGATTTTGTCGGTGATAATGCTAGGTTGCGCGAGGTGGAGAAACTAGAAGATATGGGAGATAACTGTTTATTTTATAAACTAATTCATCAATTGAAGGGCCAGGTCTTGTTGCCATAATCGTGCAGTCGTCGGGATAGGAAATGGTTGTGACTCCTTCCGGTGGGAAAGGGAGTTTTGATATGTAGAAATTAAAAAGAAGCGGTGATAGGAATACCCTGTTTAATTTTCCAAAGCTAGGAGAGTTCGTTCCTAAATTGAACCGACGCTTGCTCACCATTCAGATAATTTCCGGTCCATATTTTTAAACAAGGGGGAAGGTCTTGAAGTAGTATGCCGCGGTTGACTGTGTCATGAACGCGGTGGTGGTGCTGTGCATTTTGCGGAAGACACATTGGTGCGTAGCTATGTGAAAATTTGCAGTGAAATGAGGGAGCAAGACGTGTGGCTTTTTGATTTGGAGGGCTTAGCCTTGTGAATGGCTGCTTCAACCCCTGCGGGGGTGATGGTAATGGGTGGCACGTCATGTTTATATTTATGTGCCGGTCTGTTTGCACGACGTCTGGTTTTGTCTATAGAAGAATGCATTATAAATTGTCGGCAAAAGGCGCTAGGGCATTTCTAATAATCAGATAAGGTTTTGTAGCCGTTATTATGGATACTTTATCACCATTACCTTTCCTCTTCGAACCATTGTGAGGGCCTAACTTAGGCTTAAGTAGAAACAGTTTGCATTTCATAGATCATCGAAGGCGCGATCACGGATAAGTGAAGTCTAAACCAACGATAAAGGAAGTCTGTACTTTGCGCGAATAGACGTGATTTCCCTATCTTACTCAGGCCGCCCTCTTCTGAGCGTGGTCAACCACTACTTTTTGGTATGTCCGGAAAGTGGGTGTGAAGCACCATGTCGAAAGGTGCTTCCAAGTCATCCATTAGCTTTGACTAAATAAGCTAAACTAAACTAAACTAATATTATTATCGCTTAGGAGAGGTTAGGTTAGGTTAAGAGGGCGCGATTAGGTATTAGCCACACTTCCACTCGGATACACTTTTGTCCTTTGGGAGTGCCCTCAGTAATTGCAGGGTGGCGGCGCATTCGTTTCATCCCATTACCTTCTAGTGGTCCTCAATGAACCCAAGAAGAAGCGAGACGTGCGCCTTCCCAACCTCTGCCAGGCTGTCGAAGAACTGTGAGCCCAGAAATCTGAGCCTTCTTCTTTGAAGCCTCGGACATCGGCAAAGAAAATGGTAGATCGACTCCTCTTCCTCCTCATCCTGACAGCTTCTCTAGAGGGAGCAGGTTGATATTCGTCACCTTCGGAGCATTGGTGCGATAGCACAATTACCTGTGGTGACACCCGTAAATAACCTCACAGCAGATTTGTTCAGTTTGGAAGAAAGCTGGTGCCTTTCCTATTTACCCATGGCCATAAGGAACTTGAGAATTCACAGACAACCTTGTTGGTCAACAGAAAGTCCGTTGCTCTGTTCATATATTCCTCGATTCTCTTCAGGAGATAACCCAGCGGTGGTCTGACGGAGCTGTCCACTTCACTTTTTTTCAAATCGGAACCTTTCCTATCCATCTCAAGTGCAAGTTCATTTCCTTCAATACCGCTGGGCCCAGGGATCCAGCAACAGGAAACATTGAGATGACTTATAGAAGCCAGAGAGGTTCGACACTTCCGTACGATATCCAATTTTATCATGTTGGACTCTAATTCCCTGAAGTCGGCTTGGCTGTCAAAAAAGATTCAGGCTGCTTTGGTGTTCTGTCTATGTCATAGACCTCTGCCTGGAATACACTGCATGCGCTAGGAAGTCGGAATGATTGGATTAACTGTGGATGTGTTGAGTACATCCCAGATCCAGCTCTCTTTTCCATTTGCGAGCCGTAGGTGCAGATTGCAATTCCCCTGCCATTGTCTAGGCCTTCTCCTCCTTTGAAGGGTGTCGTATGTTCTGAACCTGGAAGTCCAAACCACTGTGATGTGGTTGGGTTTGGATGTTGGGTCGGTTATTATTCCATATAATTGTCCCTTTGTCATCTCGGCCAGAATAGTGGCGTTAGATTCTCTTAGTAGCAGACCTCCTCTTGCGGCTAATCCCTGTACGAATACTTTTAGAGGCGTGAATTGAAAAATTACTATTAGGTGCGCTGCTCACGGTGCCTGAAATTCCCAGGCATGCCAACCTTTGCACCTTCCCGACCCTCTGTGGATTAATCTTTTTGTCTATTGCCTTTCACCAAACCAGTCTTCCATATGTTAGTATCGGCGGAATGACTGTGCTGTACATGCCATGAATTGCATGTGGTGCCAGTCCCAAGTTCCGTACAAGAGCGCTTTTGCGGGTGCAGTATGTATCGCTTAGTATAATAGCTGGTAATTCTGAAACATTGAATGTTATTTACTAAACGCATGCAGGTCTTTCTGCGCTAATCTTTTTTTTAGAAGGTAAAATTATTGATTTTTTTTTTCAAAGCTTAGCATTCTATTTGGTTTAAAGCTAAATTTTTTGCAATTTTTTTATTACCCAATTTGTGGTGAATGCAATTACTGAACCCTTCACCAGAAGTATCAAAATCGTTAATATTCTCATTAACAAAAAAAGGCAATGACTCATACAATTTCCTGCATAAATAAATTTATACTTAAACAGCTGAGCGCGCCATATAAAGTAGTGCATATGCAGACGTGCATTTGTACACTTATATGTGTGAGTATAAGAATATGTATCTATGTATACATTGCTCCAATTATATGTAGGTAGTTGTGTTTATTTATGCCTGCGCATAAGTCAACTTCCAAAAAAAAAAAAATCCATTAATTTGGCGTATTTATCGAAAAAGTTCGTTGCTTGAGTCTTTTGTTCCCTCTTCTACTACAATCAAATTTGGAAATATGCAGCAACAATGTGCAAATTACCATGAAACACATGCCCAAAAGGCGATGAACTGGCACAAAATAGATAACTATTGTGATTTTTGAAAAATTTATAGCAACAATGTATTTTGTCGACATGACACTTATTGCGCACTTGAACTCGTAGAAAGCCCCAAGAGTTGAAATAAAAAAAAGCGATAACAAATTACTTTGCTCTAAATAAATATTGACAAAGCGAAAATTTAATACGAAAGCCATCTAAGAGTTAATGCAAATGCTATGAGCACACAAACTTTAATGGATATTGTGAATGTTTTGGCTTGGTGTTAGGTTAAATGGAGTTTTGAACGATTGAAGGTTGTGCATAGGATATAGGATCTAAAGAAGCGAATACTTCCCAAAGAATGGAGGTAGTTCCTCATGGAACTAGGGCGTGGGAAGAGCGGGATGGCCTAGAAGGTTTAATGTGGACATATTAATCGTTCCTCAGATGGTTGGGCTAGTAACATAATGATGCTTTGTTACTGGAACCTATCGTATATATATCCGGCAAAGGACAACCAACATCTATAACACTCCCCAAGATCGTGTCCTTTTCGCTACAACAACAACACCAACAACAACAACAACAACAACTGGAGGTAGCAAACTTAGAACTTAAGGTCTAAAAAATAAAATACACTGCAAAATAAGAAAAGATATTAATGCGGTGCGTTCTGTAGCTCGAATATCGCGGGAGTTGGAAAACGCAGCACACCTAATTTTTCAGCGTCCTCGTTTTAACGGCCAAAGATTCTGTGTACACAGAGTTTTTGGAGAGGAGCCTTCAAGTGGGAATTCAGTTCCCTTAATGTGCAGAGACATACAATGTTGGACTGCTGTGAATAAAATGGCGTTTCTATTGATGTCGCGATTGCTGCATGCCGAAAGGTAGCGCTGAGAAATGCGAAGTAGTGGCGACTAAATTGCCCCCATCGTGATGACGTTATGCCTCATGGCGGTGACACGGATTGTGGGTACATGAACGGGATTAGCATGGTTTCATTGGGCTACTTGAGGGCAGGGCGTCACCCAACGTCCAATTAAAAAATAAATAAAAACACCCGGGGGTACGATTTGATATGACCACGTTGAATCTTTTAGGTAGCGCAACCCTTGCCAGCTATCTCTATTTCGCTTTAACTGGCAAACTGGCTGATAAAAGAAAGGGAGCTAAAGTCTTATCCACCTGCCTCTCCAAATTCTTTAGAGGTCACCCCTTTCCGCTGCTTCTAAACTGAGGTGTCAACTGTGATATTTTATTTCCTGGTCGGAGCGTCTTTGTATACTCGCCTAACTTGACCTAGCCAGCGTAGCCTTTGAGTTTTTATTCTCTGCACTATCGTCATATCTGTGTAGGGCTCATCAAGGTCCTTTTTATACCTACTTGGATACTGGCCTTCGGCATTACGGACAGGAACACAAGTTTTCGAGAAAACGTTTCTCTTTTTCACTCCGATCATCTTCTCTAGACACCGTTCATCATTCCGAGCTGTACATTCCGATTGCCTACCCAGTCCAAACTAGTACATTTCGGTAAGAGTTATTGTTTGATTTCTCGATTTCTGAGCTGACATTGTTGTTGCTATTAATGCTGCTTTCCAGGTAGACGAAAACCTCCACACTATTGAATTAATAATCACCAACAGTCACGTGATTATCAAGGCCCGAATATGCCGATTTTTCGGGGATGACAGCAAGCACTTCGTCTTGCACTCACAGCGCGTTAGTTCAGGCGTATAATATCAATATTCTCAATATACGCCATTATATTAGATTTTGCCCTATGGTTTAGTTCTGCTGCTAGAATTATCTATGCCAGCACTAGGTTAAAGAAATCACACGTAAGTCGCCTTGTCAAAAGTCCAGTTTGGTTTCAAATGCCTCGGATAGGTACTTTCCATTTCCATTTAAGTGTATATGATGCAAGTCATGTTATGCCATCAAGAAGTGTGTCATGTTCGACTTCATCTTGAATAAATGTAAAATTGAAGACGAAGTCAAATATAAATACGATATTAATGCTCACAACAGGTCAAGTCGTTTTGTATATTCGCGTAGTCGGCACGGCTATCGAAAAAGGCAACTAAACACGCTGGTCCGAAGCTTCAAAATATAAAAGAGAGGTCTCCGAGGCAATCGAATAAGTACCAGAATTCATATTCGGTTAAGAACTGAAACACGAAAAAAAGGAGCTTCGATATGAATGTACAAAAAGCGAACGCGCATGCAAATTAGAAAACATCTCACCAAAATACGAGGAAAAAATTTGAGGAAAATAATATTTTATATTTTAACGAATTTTGGAGATTGCTGATTAATATACACCTTCTACTAACGTTCGAATCGCTGAACTGTTGAATTAATAACTCCAATATTTAATGTTGTAAAATTGTCTTTATTCAGACCACTTTGGGAGTAGTATTTCACAATTATATTTCACGACCAATAGCGTGTTTAAATCAAAACTGATTAGTTATTCCTGAGCTTGCGCTGCTTTTATACACTCTGTTGCATCGTTCGCATATTTCTCCCAAGGTCTAGACTTTTCACGAACATGGAACAGTTGTATCGCAAACTTATTTGTGTAGCTATATGCCTGTGTATGTCTGAGTAATAACTTCTGCTCTCAGCTGATGTCTGCATAAGTGTATGTGAGATATTCTTCGTAACCTTCTATGTACGTGTGTAAATGGATTACTTTGATGTGTCCATGTACACAAGTGTGGCTGCTTGCTTTATTGTTGTAGTGCATTTACTAACTAACAGAATAGTGATGCTAACATTCGCCACAATATTATCTGCTTGTGAAAATTCGTTCATTCAAATACTGAGTAATTATATTTCTTAAAAATAGAGCAACTGGCAATGTGGTGTTCATGGACACAATTTGTCGACCGACCATTGTGCTGTGATACTTTCATTGTTTTTTTTTCAAGATTTTCTACAATACAACAATAAAATTTGACCTAGTTCGCAAAAAATTCTGAGACGTTCAAGATTTTCATGACAAACGATAAGCAAACAAAAATGTAGAACTAAAAAAGATTAAAAAAAAAAAAACAAATGCAGCAGCTAAAAATTATATAAATAGAAACTGTTGTAAGGTAAAACAAATTGGCAAAGAAAAAATAAAATAAAAAAACAAGTGAAAATCGTGCTAAGTGACACAAATAAGTTACTCCAAAACAAAACTAATAATAATAGCAAGCAATAAATTTAAGCAAATAAAAATGTAATTGGAGTTGGAAAATGTAACAAACAGATAACTGCATGCCTTTTTTTCTTGAAAACAGAACAAAAAAGAAGACAACCTAAAAAAACATGTCATTAATATTACAAAATAACGGCAAATTTTTGTTTAGCTCAAGGCTATTTGAAATGCGGCTGCTAAAAGGCTGCCTAAAAAAAAGACTTTAGCAACGAACTTGCGCGCGCTGCAACGAAATATCGTGCTTTAATTTGCGTCACATTTTGCCGTGATGCAGCTGCCGCACAGTGGTCCTGATTTGGCTTTCAGTGGACTTAGGGAAATGAAAAAAATATTAGTTAATAACACAAACAATTTGATGGTGATCGATTTTAAGTCTCATTACATTTCATAAAGTCTTAAACAAAAAAGTTATAGCAAATAAAAAAATTGTATGTATGGGAAAAATCACATTTTTACCGTTAACTCATTTTGCTCACATTTCCTCAAACTTGATAAGTTAATTAATTTGGTTAGGGTTATATACTATGCAATGTACTCAGTTTCATGGTTCGAAAAGGTTCGCGTTTTTTTTTTTTTTTGTTTTTGTTTTTTTTTTTTTTTTTAATGTCAGTATTGCTAATCACTTTTTAATTCTGGGTAATATTGAAAAACAAACATATTTGATAATTCATATTATACATAAAATTTTTTATTGAATTTACATTAAGCAATCCAAAAAAGGTTCAAATCAAAAATTTAGCTATTCCAGCTTGTTCGTTAGTTTTTTTTTTGTTTATATGATGCTTACTATTCCAGCTTGTTGATTAGTACCAAAAGAGTAATTAAAAGCAAAAATTATTCGATCGGTTAATAGTCCACGAAATCCCCAAATATTCATATAGGTATATGACCAAAAAAAAACTAAAAAAAACAATTTTTATTATTTTAAGTAAATGTTGCGTTTCATATGTAGTATGTAGTAATCTATTAAAATAAAAAATAAAAAAAAATAAATGTAAGGCGCGATAACCTCCGAAGAGATCTAAGGCCGAGCTTCTCTTCCAATTTGCGTCGTGCTCCTCTTGATTTTTCCCTACAAATTGGCCGGACGGGACCTACATGTTTTATGCCGACTCCGAACGGCATCTGCAAGGCAGATGAGTTTTCACTGAGAGCTTTTCATGGCAGAAATACAATCGGAGCGCTTGCCAGACACTGCCGAGGGGCGACCCCGCTTAGAAAAATTTTCTTCTAATTGAAAAATCTTATTTCTAAAATTTTGATGTTGTTTTCCCGGGAGTTGAACCCAGGGCATACGGTGTGATAGGCGGAGCACGTTACCATCACACCACAGAGGCCGCCGTGTATCATAGTCGAGGTTTTGTGGTAGGAGTATTAGTAGAGATTTCACTTCTTCGGATATTTCCTCATGCTTTATAAGTAATTTCGATCTTCTTCTTGCTTATTTAACCATTCACTGTTTGTATCTTTAAACACTTGATCTTTGGATCCGGTTTTTTCCACCTGCTATGCAGATTGAAGCAGTATTTTGAGCAAAAGACTTTTAAACTGTTCAAATTTCTACCATTAAGTAGAAAAATTTAGATCAAAATTTTGGATTTAATAAAATTATATAAAAATATTTAGTCTTTAATATTGCCGCATTTTTTCAATTTTTCAAATAAATCAGAATTTGTCACTAAATCACAATCCATTTCGAAAACAGCGAGTCGTAGATAGTAAGTTAATAAGGTAGCCCTAAGCTAATGACTAATGTTTGATTTGATTCTCTGAATTTGAACAACAATCTTTTACCTGATTTGTTAAAAATATCGTTTATAGCAAAAAAATATATGCCGCAGGATTAGGATCCTTTATTGCAATTAAAGTTAGTTTGATGCGCACTGCTTACTTTTGTTTCCACTTCCAAAAACTTCAATAATTTTCTCAACTTTTGTTTCATGGCCTACTACCAGCTCTTTGTAACCTTGCAAGTAAATCTAAGCGTCACTTTGATTTCATGGCCAACTATTAACTCTGTATTACCTCTAAGATTCGTCGAGTTTTCGCGAATTTTGAAAACACTTCTTAAATAAAATTTAAAGCCTCTGGGTTAGACCTTGATACATATTTTTATTGAGAAAGAGAAAAATTATTTTAGTGAAACCAAAATTGCTGGAAATTGGAAAAAATTCCTAGATGTACACATATGCTCGTTAGGGTATGTCGATATGAAATCCGGATACTAAAAGTGTCATAAATTTTTTAAATTAGGTTTTACGAAAAAATTATTGAAAAAGATCACAGACTACGAGTATGTACATTTAAAGTCCTAAGTCCCATCATTTCAATGTCGGTCCACTGTGTGCCGTTGCTGTTGCTGTTGCTCTTGCTATAGTTATTGTCTCTTGGAATTGTTGTTATATATATATCTGTTCTGTCTGCCAACTATTGCCGTGTCAAAAAAAAAAAAATAAAAATTCTGCGTCACTGCGCATATTACAACACCACTAAATGGACGCCGGAAATTGCTAGCCGGCACAAAAATTTGTTGACTGTCATTAAATGCATTTAAGTTGCACTTTAACTCAATTTCGTATTAATTTTTTCTTGCTTCATCTTGCGCGAAAATTATAACGCATTTTTTTTGTAGAAAAACAAGACAGAGCAAGAAAAACATGTTCTCATAAAATTGCGAAATTTATTTACCGGAAATGCTGAATTACAAGGGGGGCTATGAGAATGCGCACAGCAAAAGACGAGTAGTAATGGGTATGGGAAGCTGAAAATACAACACAAATACTTAGGGTCTTTGCAGACGAACCGGCTAGTCAAAGTAGCGTATTAGTAAGACTCTTCATTTAGGAGGTCTTAAACCTGACTGGTGCGTCGAGGCCGTTGGCCGCTTGCAAACGTCTATTGCCAAATATCTGGTACAAGCTGAAAATGTCGCAAATTTAAGTTGGCTGATCACTGCAGGATCTTCCAAGCGGAAGTTAGCGATTAAGGACGCAATCGACATAGAATCTGGGGATTAAAGCAACCAAGTAACGCCGCAGAAGGTTTTGTCAGTGCTGCAAGACTTAAGTGGAGTGAAGGAGTAGCGTATTTTTATAATAAGTTGGAGAAAGAAGATAAGAAAAAGAAGATTATAGAAGCGATTACTGCTCTATCTCAAATTCAGTCTGTTAAGAAAGATGCTCCTATTTTAGATTTTTGGGTAAATAACACAACTGACAAAGGTGGATGAAATGCAATCTAGTGCTACTACGGTTAAGGAATTTAATATCTACTCTGATAGCCAAGCGGGTATCAATGCCTTGAATTCAACTATAGTGCGATCGAGGGTGATCTGGGAGTGCCTGATCTCGGTTTCGATTGCATGATTAAGATTATCTGGGTCAAGAGCCATAGTGATATCCCGAACAACTGTCAAGCGGTTCTCTTTGCCCGCGTCAGTAGAACTTAACCGGAAGAAGATGGGTGTAGGTATGTCGGGACTCCGCTGGCCACCTGTAGTATACTCCTGCATAGATGGGCATCGAGTCAGCTCAGCAAGCGTTGGGCGGATACCACTTCTTGCAGGGTGGCATGATCTTTCTGGCCAGAAGTGGCTGAAGGAAGGAGGAGCACCAAGGCAGATGCCGCCCTACCTTACATTGTGCAGCAATTGCTATGCCCATCCTCACATCACATTCCGATCGCAAACACTGTCAAGTCGAACATTTGAAAACGGCTGCCGTTATCCAAATGGTGTTAAGAGCTGGGAAATGAACAAAATAATTAAGAAGCTGACGGTTAAGACGGGTGAAAACATTTCCAAGATAGCTGAACCGTTTAATAAGGACAAAGAATTTACAGCTACGAATTTAAAATGAGTTTCGAGATAAGTTGCATTAAATGAAGAGATTTCGAATAAATATGAGCCTCAAGAATAAAGAAGAACTTGGTGACAACTGACGCCAATTAGTAGCAACAAGCAAGAACAGGTTTTCTTACACCTGTTTCTTCTAACTCATTGGAAGCTTCCGTCTCCTCTGTCTCCAAATACGGCTGACGATAGAAACACTTTCTTTGCACGTTCATATTCTTGCATACGAATAACGTGTCCCAGCCAGGTTATTCGCTGCAATATCTTCATATCTGCATTCTGCACATACAGCTCAACTTTTTACTTCCTTTGGTACTCGCAGTCGGCATCAAAGACAAGACCAAACAGAAGGCTGACCTTATGGCGCGTTTGTTAAAGCCTACAATGTCAATATCGTCAGCATATGCAACAAATTGAATGGGCCTTTCAAAGATTCAACCATCGAGTTTTAGGTCTGTTGTTAAAATTATCTTCTCCAACCTCGTTTGGTATCGAATGGCTCGCAAATGTCTTTCCTTATCCATATGGAGCTGGGCGTGTTGGTCGACGCTAATGGCAAAGTTGTATTAAAAAAAATAAATAAATGTAAGGCGCGATAACCTCCGAAGAGATCTAAGGCCGAGCTTCTCTTCCAATTTGCGTCGTGCTCCTCTTCATTTTCCCTACAAAGTTGTATTAGGTTTCTGAAAAACTTAAGATCAGATATAGCAACATACGAGCAACTCAATTCGCATTGTCAAACGCTATTTTATGTAGAAAAAAATATGGTACCTGCTGAGACTTCTCCTGATGCCGCCGTAGTCTCCGTTCTTTGTTGGGTCCCGAACACTCTTAAATTCCAATCCAAAGGCATGCGTCCGTCTAATCATATTTTGCATAGAAGTTGATGCATGCTCTTTACAAGATCTTCATCTTCGCCTCCGTGTTTAAATAACTCGGCGTGTTGTGTGTCATTACTCGCCGCCTTGCTAAAGTTTAGCCGAAATATTGCTATTCTCACTTCGTCGCAGTTGGTTGGCGAAAAGTATATTTCGGCAGCAGTGGCTGGTATAACGTGTTCATCTTGTTCTTGGCTATCTAGTTGTGGAGAGAAGTGCGTTTCATAACTTAAGCACATAGTTAGTTACATACAAGCTCACCGTTATCGTTCCTGCGGAAATCTGCGCTGGTCTCCTCTCAGTTGATCGTTCAGATTGCTTCGTTACGTCGGAAAACTAAAGAAAGCCTCGGGCCTGACAAACCCAGCACTCTGCACTTCTGCGGTATGTGTTCTTATAATATTGATATTGTAACATACTGTTACGAATATTAGCAACACTAAGGGGTACTGTCATCTCTAAGCGATGCTAAGCAGTGACTTGTATGCACATTAATAGATCAATGATTATGCCTACACATATGTACGTACACGCAGCGGAGAAGAGACGCACAAACACATGCAGATATCTTATCTGAGATGCTCCCAAAAGTATGCAATTACAATTGTGGAAGTGTCGCTCACAAATACACGCGCATATGAGAAGCTATACACGTGCATATGTAGTTATTATTTTATAGCACTAAGTAAATTCTGGAAGCGCCTAGAAAATGCAACGGGGAAATCACAGAGTATAAAAGGCAGCAACAGTAGAGGCGCTACAATCAGTTCGATTTAAGCAAGCTATTGGTTGTGAAGTATCAGTAAAGTACTTTAATAAAGGCCATTTTGCATTATTGAATATTGGAGTTATTTATTCAACAGCTTAGCGATACGAACGTTAGCAGAAGATTTAGAATAAGCGGAGTTGCAGTAAGTTGGTTACAATAGGATCTACGGATTAAACAGCGGCATGTCCTGGATATAAACTGTCTCCTTATGACCCAAACCATCTCTTTCATTGTAATGTGGGGCCAATGTACGAATACACCCGTTGCTTCCCTTGTATTTTATTAAGAAAATTTAACCAAATAAATTCTTCATCACTCTAAATTTTGACAAGTCGTACGTTGTCGATGAATTTTATATCGCATTGTATGTGAGTCTGTAAGCTTATCATCATTTTTGCTTTATGAAAAAAAAGAGTACGATATGATGACGAGCCGAACCGTCTGCGAGGGGTCTTTGTATGAGCTGCCCGCTTTCCACAACCCAGTATATTTACTAAACTACAAAAGCCATCACACTTCGTTGCTTATTACAAGTGTTGTTGTATGTTTATTATTAATTTCAATCGCTTCAATTGGCAAGTTCGTTGCCTAAGTCTTCTGTTAGTTCGTATCATGGTTCATCGCTTTTGATGGAATCACCGGCTAGTGCCTATCTAAATTATGTAAATATGCTATGAGTAATTTCATCATTATTATTTGCCAATTTCAAGCTTTGTCACGCGCCATATTTTTCTTTTCAAATTTAAAGCGATTTTTTATTGAAAAAATAATAGTAATGACAATATGCAGCAGTTCTGTGCTGCTCCTCATTTGTGTAAACCTTCAATTTCATATTGCTTTTATTTTGCAAGTTTATAAATGGTAAATTTAAAATTGCGTCAGCATTTTATTGACTGCCTTAAGCATAAAAAATGGACTTATTTCGGTTTCTATAAATTTTTTTCAGTTTTCAGATTATTTGAGAAAAATAAAAGAAATGCCGGTATCGATATTAGAGAAAAATTAAAAAATTTACAAACAGCAATGGTTACTAGGACATGTTGCTGAATTTCACTTCTTCATCAGCTAACTTCTCGGGAGCTAAGTACTGAATTCGAAATCTCTAACATTCATACTTTATCCACTCAGCCATATGAATGATCCGCTGCTCGCTTGTCAATTGGTCTCTAAGTGTTACCTTTTTGTTGCTATTCCTTTATTCACCATTTAGCTACGTGCCAGTGAGCTGCAATTATTCATCTTTTAAGGGTATTATTGGACTAACCAAAAAATTAGTATTAGTGCGTACACAAACAAAGAATATCAAACATTTATATCCACTAAAACACATTTACAAAGTCATGCTTGGTAAAATGAATAACCGCTCATAAGCCAATAAGCAGTTGAGTACTCAATTGTCTTATTGAGCAAGAAAGTCAACTGTGCAAGAAAGTCAACTGTGTTTTACGAAAACACTAATTGGAATAAGTAAGACTAACAGTGCAATAAAACGAATATAGTCATATCTGTCTTCTGACGCTAGCAACACAACGATGTACACAAAACTAAACTGAATACAGCGCTAAAGAAAATCCGATAATAAACGAAGTATACAGTGTATTACACACGAAACCAACGTGCTACTGAGTTAAAGCGACTATGATTTCAGTTTATACTCAACAATGTCATATATGTATGGGACATATCTGTTGCGGGGAACTCGTATGTATTTTCTATGTTATGTGCTAGTCACTCATAGTCTTTTTCTGTACTTGACTAAGTACACGTTTAAACACAATTTTTTGGCTCATGACTAAGTGCACTAATTTTATTAGTACTCAAAGCAAATCTCTACTGCGTATTTATTCTATATGCTTTTCAATCCTAATTGTGTGGAATAATTATAGGCGCGCTCTAAGAGCTTTGTAACATTGGGTTTATAGCATGTAGCACGGCTACACAGATTTTGATAAAATTTAGGACATAAATATCCAATAGTCTACTGGCAAAAAATGTTTCGAAAATGAAAAGGGGGTCCCATGATCCCTTCGAACAATTACATTTCATTAATTTCTACACATTATAACTTTAAGTATACTGACCTTTACCAGTATTACAAACTTAATGGGTCAACTAAGTCGAAGGCTTTCAAAGTTAGCAGTGGCACCCTCCCACCCCCTCTCAACTTCGGGTGCAAATTCTATAAATTGTTATAAATCAAAACAAAATTTCTCCTAAATCGATAACTTTTGGTATCTGGCTCATACATATCGAGATCTAAATAATTTTGGAAAAACGATCAGTGGTGCTCTCCCTCTCCTCCCGACTTACTCCCTATTTCAATAGTTTTTATTAACACGCTTTTGTTAACTTCAACTGTATGTTTGTTTGCGACCCTCCTTTCCGCGCCTGCTGCCTTATTAACACGCTTTTAATATTACCTTCACCTTATTTGCAATCCCGTCGGGGTCATTTCAGGACCCTTCCGGGTCATTTCTGGATGGTTTTTGGGATCCGTATGGGATCCCGTCAGGGTATTTTCGGGATTATTTGTGGGATAATTTCGTTATTATTTCGGGATCATTTCGGGATTCGTCCGGGATCCCGTCAGGGTCTTTTCGTGACTTTTTCTGGACTATTTCGGCATCATTTGGGGACCCTTGAGGGTAATTTCGTGACCTTTTCTGGACTATTTCAGGATTATTTGGGCACGCTTCCGAAGTCATTTCTGGATCCGTCCGGGATCCCGTCGGGCCATTTTGGGACTATTTCGCCATCATTTCGGGACCCTTGAGGGATCTTTTCTGGATGGTTTTCGGTATCCGTCCGGGATCCCGTCATGGTCATTTCGTGACTTTTCAGGACTATTTCAAGATCATTTGGGGACCTTTCCAATCTAACTTGTAGGGGTCATTTCAGGACTATTTCGGAATCATTTAGGGACCCTTCCATGATATTTTCTGGATGGTATTCGGGATCTTTCCGGGAGCCCGTCAAGGTCATTTCGGAACTTTTTCGGAACTATTTTGGGATTATTTGGGGACCCTTCAGTGATCATTTCTGTGTGGTTATCTGGATCCGTATAGGATCACGTCATTTCGGGACTTATTTTGGACTGTTCCATCATAATTTGGAGACCCCTCCGAGAGCATTTAAGTATTAAGTATTTAACTCAAAATAACGGTACTTTAAATTCAGAGTAAAAAGTGGGGTTCCTTTTGCTCTATTTTCATAACTCTCTTACAATAAGTAGTTGCAAATAGAATAAATGTAGCATTTAATATAAAAAGTACCGCACGCTTTTTACTCTGAATTTTCAATTATTTATCATACTGTTAATAACTCACATTTTATTATAAGTAAATTTATTTTGAGTTGATTATTTATGATAAATTATTTGACCTTCACCTGCCGTAACATAAACTATTTGTGATAAAAAGTTATTTTCCAATTTAGCTATAAAGGGTTGGTTATTCAATTTTTAATATTTACTAGAAGACCCGGCAGACGTTGTCCTGCCCTAAATTTGGCCTATCTGCATACATTTTAATAAGCTTTTTCCGTCTGACTCTGCCCTCCCCCCCTCCACACTTTTTCCTAATCCTTTTATTCACCCCTCCCTCCGTCTTTTTGGCTTCACCTATATCCATCTTCGTCTCATTCTATCTCTTTCTCAATCTCCTTCCCCTTCTCTCTTTTCTCTTCTCTCAATTTCTTCTCATTCTTCTGCTCCCTTATTGCCTGTCCCAGAGGGTGGTATGTATTTTATTCCAGTCCCAGTCCCACCGAGTCTCAGTCCCAGTCCTAGTCCTAATCCCAGTCCCAGTCCGTCTCTGGATAATATATTACTCTGTACTAAAGCACTCATCAACAGCTTTCATTTGATATCCATATTGTATAAACACTGTCTAGGCATTCACTGGCCCACTTTTGGCCTATATCTAGAGACCCTGGTCAGCCATGGGTATGAAAATTACCCTCTACACAACTAAAAACTCTCCTGAACTAAAAAAAATGTCATAGTACCTCTAAATCGAGAGCCCCCTCAGAAATCCCCCTCCACCCTCTCGGCGGGCCTGGTGATGTGCTATACTTGATATCATTCGCTATAATATTTTTTATTGATAAACAGGTTGTTAAATTAAACACCAAGCAATTACACGGAAGTATATCTGCACCACCTGAAAATATGAGTGCCACTGCGTATTCGTAACATTTTATTATTACGTATAAACAAATAAAAAAATTTGCAATAAAATAATATTGCGACTATAAACTGAGATATAACTATCCTATCTCTCAAGTTAGATCAAACTACACACGGGGTGCAAAACAAATTCAAAATCGGTTCAGTAATTTAGGAGTCCATCGCGTCCAAAAATGTTGTGACACGTGTTTTTATATATTAAGATTTTTCTGTTTTGGAAACCTTAAATCAATGGGAAGGTGCTTGGAATTCATTCTTATTTTCTTGAATGCATATTTTATACTACTTAAATTTACTTAAATTTTGTCACAGTATACATATCGTTAAATTTTTAAATTTGATACTTTTTTCCTTTTTCCCCATTTTTTATTCTATTTTTCAGAATAATTTAATTTCCTTATGTATATAATAGCATTTTTTGCACTTTCATGCACTAAAAACGTGACATTGTACGATAACGTATCAGACTAGTGTCTGCAAATTACTAATGCCCTAATGACAATTAATAGCGCTTCATAAATTTTTTTTTTGTCGAAATAAAAACTTTTTTGTATTTAAATTCGTTAATAGCAGACTTTCGTATACGGAAAAGATATTTACCCGCCAGTAAGAAAGTAAAAGCACCCGTTGTTATTATTGTTAACGCTAGTTATTGTTGTTGTTGATAGTTCATTGTCGACAGCTGGCGTTGTAGAAAGGTGTGCCATACGTGGGTGGTTACGGGTAACAAAGCCAGCAAACGAAAAGTAAAAACAATGCAATAGGTAAATTCAAAAAGTAGGTAAAAAAAGAGCAAAATAAAAATATTGAAGACAAAAAGGGAAACCAGAGACGGAAACAATAAGAAAATAGGTAAAAAGCTCATTTATCGCTTGCATTGCTGTAAATTGGTTTTTATTTTTTTTTTTTTTTATATAAATTGAGCGGGTTTAAATTCACACAAGCTTTGGGTTTGCTAAAGAAAGTTGTTGTTGCTATGTCATACATGAAATAAGGCATATATGTAAGTGCTAAAGTGAGCATAATATTAAATAAATTTTTGACTCTTAACCTAGAAACTTCACTCAAGTGATATCTATCACGGCTTTAACTTTTTCGCGTTGATAATCGTTAATTGGCAACCGAGAAGAGATGTAAGAAAACTGGAACTAAAAACAAATCTTGCAACCAATTGATTTTGGTTCAGACGTTTAATACTTTAATTTATATTACCGTAACCAGAAGATATTGTCTTGTCCGAAAATTGGTTTTCCTACATTTAAACAAGTAAGGAAGGGTAAGTTCGGGTGAAACCGAACATTACCGAACGTTACATACTCAGCCGAGAGCTTTGGAGACAAAATAAGGGAAAATCGTCATGTAGGAAAATGAACCTAGGGTGACTCTAGAATGTGTTTGTACGATATGGTTATCAAATGAAAAGTGTTGATGAGTATTTTAAATAGAAGTGGGCCTTAGGTGGACGCCTTTTCGAGATATCGCCATAAAGGTGCATCAGGGGTGACTCTAGAATGTGTTTGTACGATATGGGTATCAAATGCTAGGTGGTAATGAGTATTTTAAATGGAAGTGGACCTTAGGTGGACGCCTTTTCGAGATATCGCCATAAAGGTGCATCAGGGGTGACTCTACAATATGTTTGTACGATATGGGTATCAAATGCTAGGTGGTAATGAGTATTTTAAAAGGGAGTGGGCCTTAGGTGGACGCCTTTTCGAGATATCGCCATAAAGGTGGACCACGGTGACTTTAGAATTTGTTTGTACGATATGGGTATCAAATGAAAAGTGGTATTGAGTATTTTAAAAGGGAGTGGGCCTTAGTTCTATAGGTGGACGCTTTTTCGAGATATCGGGGAGATGGGGGTTTTAAAAGGGAGTGGCCCCTAGTGGTATATGTGAAGATATTTACCAGATATCGACCAAAATGTGGACCAGGGTGACCCGGACCATCATCTGTCGGGTACCGCTAATTTATTTATATATGTAATACCACGAACAGTATTCCTGCCATGATTCAATTGATTTCGCCCTGCAGAACATTTTCATTTTCTTCTACTTAATATGGTAGGTGTCACCGATTTTACAAAGTTTTTTCTAAAGTTATGCATACTTTGCGTCAAAAAATCAATCCAATCACCCTGTTTCATCCCTACTTTCGTATTTGGTATAGAACTATGGTATTTTTTTCACTTTTCGAAATTTTCGATACCGAAAAAGCGGACGTGGTCATACTCGGATTTCGCCCATTTTTAATACCAAGATAGAGTGAGTTCAGATAAGTAGGTGAACTAAGATTAGAAAAGATATATCGATTTTTGTTCAAGTTATCGTATTAATGGCCGAGCGGAAGGACAGACGGTCGACTGTGTATAAAAACTGGGCGTGGCTTCAACCGATTTCACCCATTTTCACAGAAAACAGTTACCATCAGAAATGCCCCTACCAAATTTCACATGGATTGGTAAATTTTTGTTCGACTTATGGCGTTAAAAGTATTCTAGACAAATTAAATGAAAAATGCGGAGCCACGCCCATTTTGAAATTTTCTTTTATTTTTGTATTTTGTTGCACCATGTCATTACTGGAGTTGAATTTTGACATAATTTACTTATATACTGTAAAGATATTAAATTTTTTGTAAAAATTTGACAAAGTTTTTTTTTTTTAAAAAGTGGGCGCGTTCGTCTTCCCATTTTGCTAATTTTTATTTTGCACACATATAGTAATAGGGATAACGTCCATGCTAAATTCCATAATGATATCTTTGACGAATGCCAAATTACAGCTTGCAAAACTTTTAAATTACCTTCTTTTAAAAGTGAGTGGTGCCACGCCCATTGTCCAAAATTTTACTAATATTCTATTTCGCGTCATAAGGTCAACCCACCTACCAAGTTTCATAGCTCTATCCGTCTTTGGTAATGAATTATCGCTCTTTTTCGGTTTTTAGAAGTTTTCGATATCGAAAAGGTGGGCGTGGTTATATTCCGATTTCATTCATTTTAAATAGCTATCTGAGATCAGTGCCCAGGAACCTACAAACCAAATTTCATTAAGATACCTCAAAATTTACTTAAGTTATCGTGTTCAAGGAGAGACAGACGGACGGACGGACGTGGCTAAATGAATTTCTTTTTTCGCCCAGATCATTTTGATATATAGAAGTCTATATCTTTCTCGATTAGTTTATGCCGTTACGGGTACCGTTATGCTAACAAAATTAATATACTCTGTGAGCTCTGCTTAGCTGAGTATAAAAATGGTCCCCCACTTCCATTTATCACTCTCTATCTCATACTCCTCTACTAATTCATGCATAATTAATATCTCCCACTTCTCCTTTCAACTATTGCCTTTGTCTATATTCACTCCTCATTCTACTTCTACTTCTACCTCTCCTCCCACCCCTGCTCCTACTATTGCTCCTACTCCCAATCCCACTACAACTCCCATTCTCATTCGCACTCCACTCTCAGTCTCTCCTACTCCTAATCCAATGCCCAATTTCACTCCCTTAAATATTCTATCTGTTCCCTGAAATTTATAATCCAACTCAAATAAAAACTTGTTTTGTTTATTGTTTTCTCCTTCCTCTTGCGCATTTCCATTGTTAACATTTCACATTAAACATAATGATGTTAAGTCATTAGTATAACCATGTATGTTAAATTCATCGGTCAGCTCTAGTAGGCGACGGAGGTTTTCTTTGATTAGAATATAAAAGTGGGAAAATATTTACATCCTCAAAGAGCTTCCCTATGTAGCCGTAATGAAGTGAGCTGTCTCTCCTGTATCCTGTGTGAATTTCTATAATGTTAAACATGGACAGACTCCATCGTATAATCTTTGGATTGATGTTCTTCGCAATCATAGCTTCATAGAAGCTCTGATATGTGATGTTATCGGAAGTTCTGGAAGTGCCAAAGAAGACGCAGAGTGCTTTGTTTCTGGACTGCAAAGCTTTTCAAATTTTCTAATCATTCCTAGAAATTTTCGGGATTATTTTTGAGGGGTAAGAAAATTGATTCCCATAAACAAGAAGTGCTTTTAGATTGCCTTCTCTTATGTGCTGATATCAAAAAGCTTTGTCGACCCTATTGGCATATATCCCCTCATTAGAGAAGCTTTATATAATTTGGATAAAACTGGACAGTATGTGTTATAACATATAACAAACAGATATTTGAATGATCTGAAAGTAGACGAAAACCACTGCTCTCTCTTAACTATGATAAGCTTTATTACGGGGCTTTTTACCTTGCCACTAATGAAAGTTACTCCATGTAAGCGTTGATGACATGCTTTTTAGTCCGCAAAGTGAGATGTCATTAGAAGTTTACATGCCCCTTCCTGCTGATTTGTCTAGCTTTAATCTGGCGAACATGTTTATGGGGTATTCCATCCCATTTCGACCAATTTTGAACCCGGTCCCTTTAGAATTGGCTGAAAGTTTTTCTTCTTTTTCTAGCTTACGAAAGACGTTTTTCAGAAGTTTTTCAAATTTTTTCATCCAACTCAAAAAAAGTTATGAATTTAAAAAAAAAAAAACACCGTTTTTGTTTTCAAAATGCTATAACTTTTTCAAAAATTGACCGTTTGGGATCGTTTTTTTTTAATTTGTTTTTAAATGTACTTTTCGGAAAAAATTCAAAAAAATTTTTAAAGTTTTTTTTTTGTAATTTTTCAGTTTTTCGAGATTTTTCGAATTTCGCCCTTTTTTTCTCATAAAAAACTTCAATCAATTCTGCAATCATCCCACTAATCCCGGAGTGGGCCGAGAATTTTTTTTTTATTTAATTGAAAAAAAAAAAAACTTTAAAATTTTTTTTGGATTTTTTCCGAAAAGTACATTTAAAACCAAATTAAAAAAAAAAAAGATCCCAACGGTCAATTTTTGAAAAAGTTATAGCATTTTGAAAACAAAAACGGTGTTTTTTTAAAAATTCATAACTTTTTTTGAGTTGGATGAAAAAATTTGAAAAACGTCTTTCGTAAACTAGAAAAAGAAGAAAAACTTTCAGCCAATTCTAAAATACCCCATATATATATATATATATATATATATATATATATATATATATATATATATATATTAAATTTTTTTTTGATTTCCGGAACGAACTTTTGAAGTCATAGAAGATCCTGAATCTTCTCGCAATGTTGTCTTCAGCGAGCTCTCTTGGACATCCGAGGATAACGCATCTAAAGTGCACACACGAATTTGGAACACGCAACTTATAAAATCTATTTTATTTGAATTCTCAATATGTTTATGATGCTACAATCTACCGTTAAGCTAATGAAACTACCATAATCTGGATGCTGTGCATAGCTGATTATAATAATAATAAATCTTATATATACAAAAATCACGAGTCACATTGTTTGTCCGCGATGGACTCCTAAACTACTGAACCGATTTTGAATTTGTTTTGCACGCCGTGTGTAATTTGATCTAAATTGAAACATGCGATAGGATATATCTCAGTTTATAGTCGCAATATTATTTTATTGCAATTTTTTTCATATGTTAAATGTATTAATAAAATGTTACGTATACGCACCGGCACTCATATTTTCGGGTGTTGCGGATATACTTCCGTGTAATTGGTTGGTGTTTAATTAAACAACGTGGTTATTAATAAAAAATATTATAGTGAATGATATCAAGTATAGCACATCACCAGGCCCGACAAAAAGGGGGCGGGGTGGGGTATTAGCCCCGGGCCGGGGGTTTATGAGGGATCCCGCGACGAAAATCTGCATTTCGTTTTAATTTTATAGTGAAGTGTGAAAAATAAAAATTTATATATATAAAGAAAGGCTATGTGTGTTAGTTGGTCGCCGGTGTTTGAAGAGATGCGTCGGTCGATTTTATTCAAACTTTCACACAAGTTACGTATACCTAACGCGGGTGGTTACTACATAGGTTTGGTTGCCATTGAAGTACAGGGTGTCGAGATATAGGCCGAAACGTGGACCCGGGTACCCCTAGTATATGGATAACAAATGAAGGCTCTTGATGAGTGCTTTAGTAGAGGGTAATTTTCATACCCCTGGGTGACTAGGGTCTCGAGGTGTAGGCCAAAACGTGGACCCGGATACCCCTAGAATGTGGGTGTAAATTGGATATCAAATGAAAGCTGTTGTTGAGAACTCTAAAGTAATTTTCATTGTGATATTCGATTTAGTCGCATCAACCTGGTAAAACTGATAAATATGCATGCGAAGCCGAAATAAAGACATGAATTAATAATACCCACATACCTATTTTCATACGTCCTGTTCTGAAATTAGGTGTATAAATTTTCCTATATTAGTATTTACGATCCTTTTTTCTGGAAAGTAGACCAGAGACGGACTGGCACTGGGATTAGGACTAGGGCCGAGACCGAGAATCGGATTGGGACTGGGACTGGGACTAGAACAAAATACATACCACTCTCTGGGACAGGCAATAACGGATGAAGAAGAATGAGAAGAACTTGAGAGAAGAGAGAAGGAGACTGAGAAAGAGATAGAATGAGACGAAGATGAAGATATATGAAGCGAAAAAGACGGAGGGGGGGGTGTGAATAAAAGGATTAGGAAAAGGGGAAGAGGGGAGAGGGCAGAGTTAGATGGAAAAAGCCTATTAAAATGTAGGGATATAGGCATAATTTAGGGCAGAACAACGTCTGCTGGGTCTGCTAGTATTCAAATAAAAATAATTATAATTTAGCTTAGCCAAGTTGTTAAAGGAATTTCGTATGCATTAAACAATTATTATTCCTGTTTAATAATCAATAGTTTCGCCTCACACTTTTGTGTTTTTTAACGCCACTCGCACCGGCATTGGCAGAGCAATTGCACACAATCGGAACGAAAGACTTAAGCAACGAACTTTGTTTTATTTTGCACGCTACCGCCACTAAATAAATATTTAACTTAATGTAAATGCGATTTCCAATTGTAATGAGGCAAAATCGAGAATTGAATGTAACGAATTGTATAAAAGAAAAAAGTAACAATAATAACATAATAGGAATGACATGGGAACAAACTCTATATAGAGGAGTAGGCCATAAACCCTTAGGCACAAATGCACAGTTACAGAAATTTTTTAATGTATGCATGTGTATATGTGTGTATGTTTGTTTATGGGAGCAAATATTTACTATTTGATTCTTAGTAAAACATTTTTTTTTCTTGGATTTTACAAAACATCAATTTTGCGCAGTCTTTCAACGAACAAACGGCGGCGATTTGCATTATGCACGCTCATTTGAAATGCACATGCGAAATTAGAGCAGCGTAGGAAAACAAAAAAAAAATAAACAAAATTTAAAAATAAAAAACAATGCTTAAAAGTAAATTTTTACCAATAAAAAATAAAGCAAGCATAGTAAGCGTTGCAAGCTGTGCAGCAAGTAGCACCGCATGATTGAGGCAGTGAGGTTGCCAATGAAGTGAAACGAACGGCATAAATTCGAGTAGCGTAGTGTGGTAATATGCGAGTTTTTAATGTAGTGTCGGGATGAATTTCGTAAAATATATAGCAGTAGTGAGCAGTTGAAATGATGGTGATAGAGGCTGGTAGTTGGTAGGAGCAGTATTTTTGGTAACACGCTGTTAGTGGGTTGTAATAAAAATTTGTTATAGCCAAATGTTGCTGCTGTTAGCCGTGTGTAGCGGTAAAATGAAAAAAAAAAGCACTTGTACTAATTTTTGTATTGCTTTTCTTTCAGTGCTTGTTGGAAGTTATGCAACACGGGTAGAAAAAGTGTAGACAAACTGGCAAATGCAGGAAAAAAACGGATTGGATGAATGTAGCCAGTTTAATGGCATACACACACAGAGTGAGTTTATGATACAATGACTGAAGCAAAAATATATTTAATAGGATTCATAGCAGTTGTCAGTTTTATTTTAAAAAGCGCTTTATAATTATTGTTATCTGAGATTTATTTTTTAGTTGGAAAATAAGAATTATCTATTGAATAGTTATATTGTTGGGAAAATAAGAGCTATTTTTTGAGATTTATACTTCTCTCGAGAAGTAAAAGTTTTTTTAATTTTCTATTTTGTAATTATTATTATTTAAAATTTTTTTTTTGAGTTTTATTTATTGTTGAAAAATAAGAGCGATTTTTTGAGATTTCTTAATTTCTCTCGGATAAAGAGAGTTATTTCTACAGATTTTGATTTTGCTCGGAAAATAACAGCTATTTTTTGAGATTTTTATTTCACTCGAGAAGTAAAACTTTTTCCAGTTTTCTATTTTGTAATTGTTATTGTTTAAAAATTTTTAATGAAATCCTTTGGCGACCTTTTTCGGTTAACAAGGTATTTGTTTAACCGGCTTTAGGTCCAATTTTTAGTATTAAAGCACCAAAAATTGTTTTTTCTTTAGTTTACCAATATATTTCGGTTACACACGGTAACCGTCTTCAGGGCTTTGAACTATAAACAAATTACAGAAACATAAAATAAAAACACAATTGACATAAAAAAGTGAACAAGCATGAACATTTCTCTACATACATTATTTTACACGTCATCGCTGTTTAACGTGGAGCTAGTCACTGTCCGCATATTTTTATCAAGAGTTTGTAGTAGCTCGCGCAGTTACCAATGTCCGTTTTGTAATTCATTCGTATGTTAGTCGGTGTGTTTAAAATATGAAGTTCTTCTAAAGTCAATCTCTTATTATATTGTTTCTCTTCCTGAAGTATTGTTGTTTGGTTAAAGTTCGGAGAGTGGTTTTTCGTCGTAAAGGGTGTCATAAGTGCTGTTTTTTGGTGAGTTGTTTCGTGGCAATGTTTAAAATCTGATTTATGTTGGGCTAGTCGAGTTTTTAATTTAGCTTTGGTTGTGCCCACATATATATTATTGCATGATTCCATGTCATTTCCGTTACATGGTATTTTATATATCACATTGCTTCTATCCGCCTGAGGTACCTTAGATTTTGTTCTGTTGAATACATTTTTCAATGTGTTAATTGGCTTGTGCGCTATTCTAACTTTTTCTTTATTATAACAATTCGAGTTTGCTAAGCGCTGTGATAAATTTGGTACATAACATAATGACTTGAAAATTTCAGGTTTTTGTGATCCCCGTTGACTAGCTTGTGATGTACATCTTTTAATTAGGGTATTTGTAATATTTTCAGGAAAATCTTGACTTTTTAATAATACTTTTGCTTCTTCTTTGATCTCTTCGTGGTAAGCGTCATCTGATATATTTAGCATACGTCGTAT
Organism: Eurosta solidaginis; assembly: GCF_040869045.1. NCBI lineage: Eukaryota > Metazoa > Arthropoda > Insecta > Diptera > Tephritidae > Eurosta > Eurosta solidaginis. Next base: position 61,656,473 of record NC_090321.1, read on the forward strand.
ACAGCCCATTGCTGTATTTATTATCATCGTCTTTGGGTGTTTCGAATGAAAGTTAATGATTCGTCCTCTAGATGTGGGTTTCTTATACCACTTTAACTTCAATTGGTTGCCTCGTCGACTAATAATTGAGTCAAGATGTGGACGACCTATTCGCCATAATAAATGAAGATGAGGTGCAAAACACATCTGACGCATTAAATTCCTATAACAAAAATATAAAGTTCACAACGGATCTCGAAGACGACGGAAAATTGCCATATCTTGACTCAATTATTATTCGACGAGGCAACCAATTGAAGTTAAAGTGGTATAAGAAACCCACATCTACAGGACGAATCATTAACTTTCATTCGAAACACCCAAAGACGATGATAATAAATACAGCAATGGGCTGTATACGACGTATGCTAAATATATCAGATGAAGCTTACCACGAAGAGATCAAAGAAGAAGCAAAAGTATTATTAAAAAGTCAAGATTTTCCTGAAAATATTTCAAATACCCTAATTAAAAGATGTACATCACAAGCTAGTCAACGGGAATCACAAAAACCTGAAATATTCAAGTCATTATGTTATGTACCAAATTTATTAGAGCGCTTAGCAAACTCGAATTGTTATAATAAAGAAAAAGTTAGAATAGCGCACAAGCCAATTAACACATTAAAAAATTTATTCAACAGAACAAAATCTAAGGTACCTCAGGCGGATAGAAGCAATGTGATATATAAAATACCATGTAACGGAAATGACATGGAATCATGCAATAATATATATGTGGGCACAACCAAAGCTAAATTAAAAACTCGACTAGCCCAACATAAATCAGATTTTAAACATTGCCACGAAACAACTCACCAAAAACAGCACTCATGACACACTGGACGACGAAAAACCACTCTCCGAACTTTAACCAAACAACAATACTTCAGGAAGAGAAACAATATAATAAGAGATTGACTTTAGAAGTACTTCATATTTTAAACACACCGACTAACATACGAATGAATTACAAAACGGACATTGATAACTGCGCGAGCTACTACAAACTCTTGATAAACAATATGCGGACAGTGACTAGCTCCACGTTAAACAGCGAAGACGTGTAAAATAATGTGTGTAGAGAAATGTTCATGTTTGTTCAATTTTGTATGTCAATTGTATTTTTATTTTATGTTTCTGTAATTTGTTTATAGTTCAAAGCCCTGAAGACGGTTACCGTGTGTAACCGAAATATATTGGTAAACTAAAGAAAAAACAATTTTTGGTGTTTTAATACTAAAAATTGGACCTAAAGCCGGTTAAACAAATACCTTGTTAAACATTTTTATTTTTTTGAGTTTTATTTATTGCTTAAAAATTACAGTTGTTTTTTGAGATTTTTTTTGGCTCGGAAAATAAAAGTTGTTTATGAAAAAAAAAAAATTTTTTTTTTGGCGATTTTAATTTTGCACGGATAATAAGCGTTATGTTTTTGAATTTTGTTCTATCTACGAAAATAAGAGTTATTTTTGGATATTTTTACTGCCCTCGAGAAGTAAAACTTTTTTTAGTTTTCTAATTTGTAATTGTTTACAAACTTTTATTTTTTAAGTTTCATTTATTGCTGAGAAATAAGAGTTATTTATTTGAGTTTTTATTTCGCTCATAAAATAAAAGTTATTTATGAAAAAAATATTTTTTTGAGATTTTAAATTTTTAAGCTTTTCCTATCACAAATTTTTTTTAATTTTAACATACCGAAGCTCCTTTTCCCATTAAAAGGAGTTACCAATAGGTCCTACGCCGATGACTTTACGATGATGGCAACATATCATTGCCCACCCTTTGATAAGATAAGCCCTGCTATGAAACTAATAACTATCTCACTTGTTCTTTCAGCTTTTTCACCTCCGAAAATTCATCACTGTCACCTCGACCTCAAATCCTCGACGATCGTATGTACAAGCAAGCAGCCTCAGTTATACTTTAAGCTCAGAGCAGTAACTACATTTTCAAGCCCTCCATAGCAGCACTTGGAGAAAAGCAAAGAAACGCTCCTAACAACTTATAAAGCAATTGGTCAGCCGACTACATGTCTCTGATATGGTCACCGAGCTTACAAGAAACTGAAACTGCATGATATACACTGCCCCATCTACATAGTTAAGCGAGTAATGAAATGTTGAGTAATCGATTTATGTTGAATACACAGAAATCTGCGTATCTCAATAGACATCACATTGAAGAGGCTCGGCCTACCAGGAACTTTAGCAGTAGTCTCTGTAAGCACTATGAAGGAGTTCAGCGCTAAAAAAGTCAGCCTTATGAAATAAAGAAGCACCAAAAGGCCCTACAAGACATCTACAAAAAGTTGGCAATTTACTATGCTTGGTGAAACCCGTTCTCAAAGACTAAATCACGAAACTCGCGGTCTTTTCAGAGAGTAGGCATCACTCTGTTACAACTTCGATCTATATGCTATTCAAGTTTAAACTCTTACTTTTCCTGATTCAACCCCGTCATACCCAATGTATGCCCCACTTGTGCAGTGTGGAATCAACGCCACTTACACCCACATCTCTCTGCACGTTTCCTCGGTCACCCGTTAAAGTATATTGATGACAATTTGTGAGTTATCGCTTCTTTTGCATGGTGCGGACCACTGCTATAACTACAACAAACAACAGCATTTTATTTTGCTAGGAAAATTGCTTGTTTTATTATAAAACTTATAACTTTTAAGATCTCTGATTTACATACAAGTGTGTATTTGCTTACATGTGTAGGTATTCAAGAAGAAAAGTTAGAAAATTAAGTTGTTATTAATTTTACTTTCACAGTTTATGCTGATGAGCGTAAATTGCACTATGACCGGCAGGTTTAGTTCTTAATTTAGCTCGCCACTGTTTTTCAAGCATATTTGAAATTACTACAGCAATAAAAGCAATTATGTAGCGTTTTGTGGAAAGGTGGTACTAGAATTTATGAGCGCACTGCGTATTAAAACACTTACACTTACACTACATAAACTACGATAGTGAAAATGTGGTATGTTTACAACACTGATTAGATTTAAAAGGCAATAACATGACTCAACAGCAACCCCAATTGGTCAATTTTGGTCTTTTAGTCAATTAATGCATGCTCTATATTTTCAAAATGTATGGAAATACATTTTTTATAGTTTTTACTTGCAATTTATAGTTGCTAGATGGTGTTAAATTTGGCAGCTGTTACTAGCCAGGCTAGATTTACAAATAAGAAGTGGTAAAAAGGCAAAAATATAGTGGACGCTTTTACTTGAAATTTAAAATATTTTTTTTTCCGAATGGCTTAGCGCTGTCTAGAGTAAATGGCGTAGAAACTACGTACTATCGTTTTGCAGGCAGTTTAAGCTTATGTGGATATTGTTTTAATTTCATTCATTCAGGAACTTTCAAACTTCTAAGGCGTCACGTATGTCCGTGTAGGGAGAATCTCGGGTTCAAAACTGGTGTGCTTCTAGTGCGCTCGAACCACTACTCGTTCGTTCTCTATCCCTTTTACATCCCCTTCTCTAAACCAATTGTCAAAATCATGTACACTAAACAAATGCTGTTAAAAATAGAAAGTTCATATTAAACTCTCATTGAGGCAATAGAACTAGCAACATCGATAACTGAAAACCTTGTGGGAGTGTCCTTATCTTTTTAACAACAGTAATTTTAATTTTTGATTATACCCCATTAAAGAGAGAAAGAGACCTCGACGATACTTTATGCTTGTGAAGGAATGCGGGGGTGTAGGTTGGGGGGGGTTTATCGCCCTCTCTTATTGCGTATTTACAGCGATTGTATAGCCTTTCCTCTATTTTGGAGTCCTTGTTTGGTATAGGAGAACATAGCGTTAATAACTGCAACGAGGCTTAGTTCCATGGGGCAGTTTGACCATACGGCCATAGTCGTATAAGAACATCTATTACAGGAATAAAGAATTACCTGATTCCTTATCTGCTCTTGGAAGTGGATCATAGAGCCACAATAGAGGCGAATGGTTGGCGCAAGAGTGCCCAAATGGCGGAAGAGGCAATACACGTATACTAGACTGGGTCGATTTATTAACCGATACCGCGCCATCAATTTTTCGATAGGATTTGGGCTCAGGAAAACAGTTCCACTAAGCATAATTTTCGAGCCTGCGAAATTTCATTTTTTTGTTTTTACTTTTTTTCGACTTTCATTTTTAAGGGTTTTTTCATGACCTACTAAAAAATTTTTCATTTGATTGTAAAATTTTCATGTATACCCCGACATGAGGTCGTTTAAAAAACCTTAAAAATCAAAGTCGAAAAGAAGTAAAAAAAAATGAAATTTCGCAGGCTCGAAAATTATTTTTTTGGGTGTGCGTAGTGGAACTTTTTTTATGAGCCCAAATCCTATCGAAAAATCGATGGCGCGATATCCGTTAACTTTCGTCCGTACAAATCGACCCACCCTAACGTATACATCGATGGCTTCAAAGTAGTGGAAGGAGTAGGGTCTGCCGTATACTGCGCTGATCTGGAAATATACAGATCCCACAAGCTGTCAGATGTCTGTAGCGTTTTCCAGGCGGAATGGTAGCCGTAATCAAAGCAGTAGATACACTGGAAAAAAGTAGCTTTAACTGTAGCCGGATTAACTTTTATATTGATAGCCAAGCAGCAATTAAAACAAAAATTTCGCAAAGCACAGCATCTAAAAGTGTGTTCGAGTGTAAGCAATCCCTGAGAAGAATCGGGGCAGGGATATGCAAACATCTATATTGGCTCCCAGCGTAAAGGGATAAAGGGTAATGAAAAAGCGGATGAACTAGCTTAAACGGGTGCATCCCTCGACCCAACTAGGTTGGGCAAGATTAAAAAAGGCAAGAGGTGCACATGATCGACGAAGCATGGGGCTGCAATGTGTAGAAAATCATGGGTAGGTCTTACAGCCTTAGACTAACAAAGTTAAAAAGTGTGGAGTGTAGCCTCCTAACGGGTATTCTGACTAGACACTGCTTTTTGGCGTGCCATGTCTTAAAATTAGGCTTGTTCAGTGATAGCAGATGTAGGAAGTACGTGTTGGATTAGGAAACGATCGAGCACGTTTTGTGCTCTTGCCTTGTGCTGGCCAGGCTAAGACTTCAGCTATCCATAGGATTAATACGGCTGTCAGATCTAGAAGCAGCAAGTGGTATATTTCTTAGAAAGCTGCTAGTATTTGCCAAGAGGTTGGAGTTATTTCATAACATAGGTTCTGGTTTTTGATAGGGATTTTTATTTGGTAGTTAAAGAAACTTCTGGTGGCACTACGGAGTCATTCAGTCTATGTGAGATACCCACAGATAGCCAGTTCAACCTAACCTAACTTAACCCTATTACAATTGCCAATCCCATTTACATTAAGATGGAGATTTGATAAATAGAAGTAAGAAATGTGTAAACCAAAAAAAAGAAAAAAAAAAGTTCGTTGCTTAAGTCTTTGGTTACGTGGGCATGGTTAGAAAAGTAAGACGAAATTGAATGCCATGAAATGAGAAAGATATTGGTAAATATCTTATTAGAAATGTTTTGCTTCATAAAATTGAAGTTTTTTAAAATTTAATTTCATTATACCTTTCATGAACATGAAATGTTATATTAACTTTGGTTCGATGTTTATAACGTTGAGAAATATAGAAGATAGACTCACCATTAAGTATACAGAATTGATCAGGGCGACGAACTGAGTTGATATAGCCATGTCCGTCTGTCCGTCCATCTGTCCGTCCGTTTGTCTGTTTGAACGCAAACTAGTCCCTCAAATTTTGAGATATGTCAATGAAATTTGGCACAAGGATGTATTTTTGTATTATATTAGACATTTATCAGATCCGGTAGGATTGGACCACTATAACATATATCTCCCATACAACCGATCATTCAGATAAGACGATTTTGGTCATTCCTGCCGCAATTTAGAAAGTATAAACGTCAAGCTCGGTGATATATATTCTAATATATCGTAGAAGATATCCTGAAAAAATCACTTTGATCGGAGCTATATATAGTATATATCCCAAACAACCGATTGTTCAGATAAAAACATTTTTGGCCATTTCTCCCTTAGTTTCCAATATAAAAACGTGAAACTTGGTGATATATATTCTAATATATCATAAAAGATTTCTTGTAAAAATCATTTTGATCGGAGCTATATATAATATATATCCCATACAACCGATCTTTCAGATAAGGGGTTTTTTGCCATTTTGTATTTTATATTTATCTTAAAAATCGTTTAGGTATGTACATCTCTTCACTATATATTTCTTATCTTATAAATCCGATTATTTGGAGATTACGAACGGGATAAGATTATTGTTCAGCCCCATTCATGAAAGGTATGAAGTCTTCGGCACAGCCGAAGACAGTCTCGTCCTTACTTGTTTTAATTTTATTTCAATTTCTTTCTTTGCAATTGTAAATACAAAAGCTTACCTAACAATGTAACTGCACCTAAGTAATAAGTACTATTGTGTACCTTGCGCTTGTTTTGTGTAAATTTTCTTTTGTTTTCTGTTTTTTTTTTTTTGTATATTTTAATTGTGTGTGGACCGCACAAATGTTTCCTTGTTTATTTTGCATGTCAATTTTTGCAAATTTGTTTACTCCGTTAAATCGCTCTTAAGGATTATATTACACAACAGTTGTGGGACTTGTGGTGGACATTGCAATTCCTTTTACCAATTTTTTTTTTCGTTTCGTGAAACAAAAAAGTGAATTAAAATAAAAAATTCACTACTCACCTCATCCAACACCTCCTGCATATCCAAGCCATGCGTCGCATTCGGCTCGCCTCGTACCGTCCACATACGTAACGTATGCGCTGAACCGCCCTTAAAGAGACTCTCCGTCCGTTTGAGTGCTAAATTCAAATTTTCGCCAAAAGCCTTAAACGTTACATTGTGCTCGTTTAGCGCATTTAAATCGCCTATAAATTTACCATGCCCTGCTTGCTGTAAGCTATTCACACCACCAGCACCTGGCGCATTGGCTGCTGCTTTCAATTCACTATAATAGGAATTTTTACTTAAATCCTTTTTCACATGATGTGGCTGTTTGAGTGTTGGCCGCGTATCTGTGTCCAACGTGCTAATGCTGTTTATGCTACGTCGCCAGCGACTACGATAATGTTCAGGTTGTGGCGCTGTCGCGACGCCGTCATCGAAACTGTGATGTAACAGCTGTACAACTTCATAATGTGGCACAGCATTCACGCTATCGACGTGAAACACCGATTGCAGTTGTGTGGGTGACATTTGTTTGTGATACTGAAAATATATGAAAAATAAAGATAAAATAAATTAAAAATGGGTTTAAGTAAAACTTTGTTACTAAACTAAGATTAAAAGCAAATGTCTAGAAGTATACCCGGCAGACGTGTATAGATAGGAGCTAGTACCAAAAATTATATTTTTTTTGTAGTATGGTACCTAAAGCAACAAAAAATTTTGTAAAAAGTGAAAAAGACGGACTACGGAGTCTTATGTCGAAGCATCCGGCTTTTCCTTCCTTCGTTCTGGGGTACTTGCATAAAACCACATAGTTATATTTCCATCAACCAAGTGGTATCGAGGAGGCCTTAAAAATGTCTTACCAGCGGCCATAAAACGGGATTTTGTAGTTGTGTTAGGCTAGGTTGAATTGGCCGGTCAATAAAAACCGCACAAAGACTGAATGTGTCTGAAGCAATGCCACAATCTGTTTGATGACTAAAAGGCAAACCCCCAATTAGGTACAAGGACTTATGTTATACTATAACTCCATCCTCTTGGCAAATAGTAGAAGTTTTCTAGGACTGAGTTTGTTTTGCTGCGTCGGAATCCGCCAACCCTGCTACCCCTAGTAGCTGAAACATTGGCCACGCGTGCGCAGGACACGAACACAGAACGCGCCCAACCGTTTCTTGCTGCGTGAGCGCAGTCTAGCCAATGTTTCCAGGACACTTCTTGAAGAAGCACTGTGCGAGATTATTGTATTGAATTTACTCATTTAGAATTTATTAGTAGACAGCTAAGCGGCAGAAAATTCATGCACTAGAGAAAGGTGAGAAAGAATATACAGACGAGAGGTTTTAAATTTAGTCGAAAAAAGTCACGTCTGCTATACGTGTTTTGCCATAACTTGCGTCAATTGAAAGCAATAAGGGCCTCAAGTCTTCCTCCACCTGCCTTTTTCCAACTCAGTGGAGCTCACCGCTTCCAAACTGCGGCCAGAGCATCTTCGTCCATTTGCACATGAGGAGATACCAAATCCCTTAATTTAAATTATCCTAAAGTGGGAGAGCAAAGTTTGGTGTTGTGCGACAGGTTGAAGTAAGTTGGAACTGTATGCTGTTAGCTGTAATGTAGAGCTGGGAAAGCCTTAAAAGCTTTGTATTGATGTCGGGGCAATTTGCGAAGGCTGGAGACTCGTTCTAAGGTAATAACATTGATTGTTTGTTACCGTAGTCTCTTCTACGGAGTATGATGACAGCACTTCTTTCACTTTCAGGATGATGTTGTTGTTTTTGTATTTGAAACTGAAGAAATTTTCTGCCGTATATAAATCCGGTGTGTTCCCGTACAGGACGGAATGCTGTGGAATGATTTGTTTGACTTTTTGAGCATTCAGGTCTAGTATTTTTTGAGCCCCTTAATCATTTTGGGCTACCTAGACAATGCCAATGATGCAAATATTGGCGCTGGTTCGAAACATCGGACCCTTCATATAACACCCGCACTGGAATTTAACGCAATGCTAAATCTTTATACGCAATATAAACTTGTTAATCATAGCTAGTTCATCATTCTAAACAGGTTCCATTCCAACTCCAGCAACAAAGACCACTGTGATGCGGCTACTGTTTTGGTCGGTATTTCATCAATCATATTAGCTGAAGAGAGGATAGGGATGAAAGCTCGTTTCCACGCTTTTCCGTGTAGTTTTCTGCAGTTCAGTATGCTATGAATAGGGATGGTATCCAGCGGTAGAATTGCCAGGATGGCTAATATGTACTGCGATCATTAAGCGCCAATTAAAATGCCAAAGTCCGACTGGGCTCAAAAGTTGCGTCAAAGTAATGGGGGCCAATTCTTCTATATTTCTGCGCAAGTTCGACTCGAGCCAGCGCTGGGTTGCTACTTGTTATTGCCAGGTGTCGCGGTTCCGGATACTTTTCTGAAATTTGTGTATTTTATTGAACCGGATTATCGCAGTCTAATTCTTTTTTCGAGCAGTTACTTTTTTTGAACCGTTTACTTTTCCAGCTCCGAATAATTATTTGGAACCAGTTTCTTTGCTGGAACCAGCTACTTTTCTGCTACCGGCTAGTTTTCCGAAGCTGGCCTATTTTATGGAATCAGTTACTTTCATGGATCCGGATGCCTTTGTGGAGCCGCTAAATCTTAAAGAATAAGTTAATTTTATCGAATCGGCTACTTATATAAAACCGGTTACTTTTATGGATCTGCTTACTTTTCCGAGAGCAATTACTTTTATCGAAGCGGTTACTTTTGTGGATCCATTTACTTATATGGAATTGTTTACTTTTAAGATTAGACTTCTTTTATGAAATCGGTTGCTTTTATTGGAAGAGTTACTTCTATGGAATTGGTTATTTTTATTGAAACAGTTACTTCTATGGAATCAGTTAGTTTTATAAACTCGGTTACTTTTATAAACCCTGTTAGTTTTATAAACCCGGTTACTTTTATAAACTCGGTTACCTTTATAAACCCGCTTACATTTATAAACACGCTTAATTTTATAAACCCGCTTACTTTTATAAATCCAGCTACTTTTATAAACCCGGGTACTTTTATAAACCCGGTTAGTTTTATAAACTCTGTTACTTGTGTAAACCCGGTTACTTTTATAAACCCGGTTACTATTATAAATCCTGCTACTTTTATAAGCCCTGTTACTTTTTTAAACCCGGGTACTTTTATAAACACGGGTACTTTTATAAATCCGGTTACTTTTATAAACCCGGATACTTTTATAAATCCGGTTACTTTTATAAACTCGGTTACTTTTATAAACCCGGGTACTTTTATAAATCCGGTTACTTTTATAAACCCGGGTACTTTTATAAATCCGGTTACTTTTATAAACTCGGTTACTTGAGCAAACCCGGTTACTTTTATAAACCCGGTTACTATTATAAACCCTGCTACTTTTATAAGCCCTGTTACTTTTATCAACTCGGTTACTTGTGTAAACCCGGTTACTTTTATAAACCCGGTTATTTTTATAAGCCCTGTTACTTTTATAAACCCGGGTACTTTTATAAACCCGGGTACTTTTATAAATCCGGTTACTTTCATAAACCCGGCTACTTTTATAAACCCAGTTACCCTTATAACCCCGGGTACTTTTATAAGCCCTGTTACTTTTATAAACCCGAGTACTTTTATAAAACCGGTTACTTTTATAAACCCGGTTACTTTTATAAACCCGGTTACTTTTATAAACCCGGTTACTTTTATAAACCCGGTTACTTTTATAAACCTGGTTACTTTTATAAACCCGGTTACTTTTATAAACCCGGTTACTTTTATAAACCCGGTTACTTTTATAAACCCGGTTACTTTTATAAACCCGGTTACTTTTATAAACCCGGTTACTTTTATAAACCTGGTTACTTTTATAAACCCGGTTAATTTTATAAACCCGGTTACTTTTATAAACCCGGTTACTTTTATAAACTCGGTTACTTTTATAAACCCGGTTACTTTTATAAACCCGGTTACTTTTATAAACCCGGTTACTTTTATAAACCCGGTTACTTTTATAAACCCGGTTACTTTTATAAACCCGGTTACTTTTATAAACCCGGTTACTTTTATAAACCCGGTTACTTTTATAAACCCGGTTACTTTTATAAACCCGGTTACTTTTATAGACCCGGTTAATTTTATAAACCCGATTACTTTTATTGATTCAGTTACTTTATGGAACTGGTTACTTTTCTGAAACCCATTACTTTTATGGGACCGGTTACTTTTCTGAAACTCATTACTTTTGTCGGAACCAAAATCTTTTATGGGACCGGTTACTTTTCTGAAACCCGTTACTTTTGTCGGAACCAAAATCTTTTATGGGACCGGTTACTTTTCTGAAACCCGTTACTTTTGTCGGAACCAGTTACCTTTTTTTTTCAAACCCTACTTATTTTTAATTCAATATGTTTATTGTTAATTCAATATGTAAATAAATAATTAGCATTGCAAAAGGTTTTGTGCGTACGTAATTTTAATTTGCTTGTTAATTACATTGATTTGCATATCAGTAATTGCGCACATTGAAAGTGGGAGGCAAACCGTGAGAGCTTCTGATAGTTTGCTTAAAGCAATAAATCACCAGCGGTTAAATTAACTACTAGTTATAATTTGAAATAAAAATTGCATTAATTCTGCCACAACACCACTAAGACAAGACGACACTACCACCAACACAAGTCAAAACAGCCGAAAACTCACACCCCTGTAGACTTAACCTTTAAATCTCCTGCACAGTACGTTTTTTCATAAAACAGATTCGTCACTTTCTATTTTTTATATCAAGCTAAACAGTTGTCTATAACAACAAATTTATATACTTCAAGTTTTTTTGTTAGTTGCACTTTTTATACTCAGTTGAGCAGAGCTGACAGAGTATAATAAGTTTGATTGGATAACGGTTGGTTGTACAGGTATAAAGGAATCGAGATAGATATAGACTTCCATATATCAAAATCATCAGGATCGAAAAAAAATTTGAATCCGTCCGTCCGTCCGCCCGTTAATACGATAACTTGAGTAAATTTTGAGGTATCTTGATGAAATTTGGTACGTAGGTTCCTGAGCACTCATCTCAGATCGCTATTTAAAATGAACGATATCGGAATATAACCACGCTCACTTTTTCGATATCGAAAATTTCGAAAAACCGAAAAAGTGCAATAATTCATTACGAAAGACAGATAAAGCGATGAAATTTGGTAGGTGAGTTGAACTTATGACGCAGAATAGAAAATTAGTAAAATTTTGGACAACGGGCGTGGCACCGCCCACTTTTAAAAGAAGGTAATTTAAAATTTTTGCAAGCTGTAATTTGGCAGTCGTTGAAGATATCATGATGAAATTTGGCAGGAACGTTACTCTTATTACTATATATACGCTTAATAAAAATTTGCAAAATCGGAGAAGGACCACGCCCACTTTAAAAACATTTTTTTAAAGTAAAATTTTAACAAAAAATTTAATATCTTTACAGTATATAAGTAAATTATGTCAACATTCAACTCCAGTAATGGACATGGTGCAGCAAAATACAAAAATTAAAGAAAATTTCAAAGTGGGCGTGGCTCCGCCCTTTTTCATTTAATTTGTCTAGGATACTTTTAATGCCATAAGTCGAAAAAAAATTTACCAATCCTTTTGAAATTTGGTAGGGGCATAGATTTTATGACGTTAACTGTTTTCTGTGAAAATGAGCGAAATAGGTTGAAACCACGCCCAGTCGACCGTCTGTCCTTCCGCTCGGCCGTTAACACGATAACTAGAGCAAAAATTGACATATCTTTACTGAACTTAGTTCACGTACTTATCCGAACGCACTTCATCTTGGTATAAAAAATGAACGAAATCCGACTATGAGCACGCCCACTTTTTCGATATCGAAAATTACGAAAAATGAAAAAAATGCCATAATTCTATACCAAATACGAAAAAAGGGATGAAAAATGGTAATTGGATTGGTTTATTGACGCGAAATATAACTTTAGAAAAAACTTTGTAAAATGGTTGTGACACCTACCATATTAAGTAGAAGAAAATGAAAAGTTCTGCAGGGCGAAATAAAAAACCCTTGAAATCTTGGCAGGTATTACATCTATAAATAAATTAGCGGTATCCAACAGATGATATTCTGGGTCACCCTGGTCCACATTTTCGTCGATATCTGGAAAACGCCTTCACATATACAACTACCACCACTCCCTTTTAAAACCCGCATTAATACCTTTAATTTGATACCCACATCGTACAAACAAATTCTAGGGTTCACTCCCTTTTAAAATACTCGTTAGCACCTTTTTATTGATACCCATATTGTACAAACAAATTCTAGAGTCAACCCTGATCCACCTTAATGGCGATATTCCTAAATAGCGTCCACCTATAGAACTATGGCCCACTCCCTCATAAAATACTCTTTAATGCCTTTCATTTGATACACATATCATGCAAACATATTCCAGGGTTTCCCTCGGTTCATTTTCCTACATGGTTATTTTCCCTTATGTTGTCACCATAGCTCTCAACTGAGTATGTAATGTTCAGTTACACCCGAACTTAACCTTCCTTACTTTTTTAGTTAAACTTTGTGTGAATCATGTCAGGGTTAATCGTTTTGATAAATTCCCCACAGCTAACCACATTTAAGTTTTGCGTCTTGAACTTCATTTTAATCACAGCACAATTTGTACGTGATTTGTGGTAAATTTGGGTTAATAGCCGCTTAATAGAGCGTGCAAAACGCTTTAAATTTGATATTTTTTGCATGAAATATCGTTAGGGAATTGATAAATGACATAGTTTATCGTATGAGCTTATATAAATAAATGCAAAGCGCGCTAGCCTCCGAAGATAACAGTAACGTAACAGTACAAAAACAACTTAAACATATTATTTCAGAAGAATCTGCACAGCACAGAAATGTGTGTCCCAACAACAAAGCGAAAAACATTGCGAAGGTGTATGTGAGACAAAGACTGAAAAAGGGTAAAAAAAATAGTTACGATAGAAACTAAAAGTAATCAAAAATATGGTTAACTTAACTGAACGGTATACATAACTCTCAAATACAATATTAAGTTATATAGCAAAAGGCAGAGAAAAATACCCGCCTTAGTAACATTAGAGTGGAGCAGAGTATATATATTTATTTTAATTGATGTAAGTGAATGATGCATCATGCATTTCATCAAAGTCCTTTCTCCCAGAGAACACATTAGCTCCGCAGCCGCAATACCTTTTGGACCAATCGTTGTACTAATTTCCTTTTTTGATTTGGAAAAATTTTTTTTATGAGTGGAGATATGCGTAAACTTGAAAAAAACTTCCTCTGAAAATCTCCAAATTTAACGAGACAAACCTTCTTTCCAATGTTAATGTCATGTAACAACATGTCGGCCGCCCGTTGCCATATGGCAACCTCAGTGTGGCACGGGTTAATGTTGAGGGAAATTGATCTTTTGCAGCGAATACGACGCCATCTGCTTATGCGTCTACTTTCGTGCCATATTTATTGAGCTCTATTAAGAACTCGTTCAGGCCGGCAACCACAAAAGTGGTGAGAGAGCCCCTCGCTGGAGAGTTCATCTGCTTACGAGCCGGACTGTAGTTGCCGAGCTCATGTAAGCTTGCATTGCTCTACTTCTCAACAATTATTTACAGATATAGCCATTTAGATATGCCGGCTCTGCCGAGCACGTTCAAAAGTAGGTGTAGTTATTGACTGACTTTGCTCATATTACTTATAAATGTTTTTCGGTATAAAGAAAATTCGTATATCGAGCTTTGTCATGACACATAAATTGCTCTCCGAGATTAGGGTCTCTATACGTGGGAAATTGCTTGACAAACAAAATAAGCGGTAGCATACTCTTTTTCAAAAATTAATTTTTTCCTTCAAATTTCTTTTCATAGTCTCTCTTTCTTTGGAAGTTAAGGAACATAAAAAACTTTCGTAAAAATATTGTTATTTATTATTAACTGTCAGACCCGGTTGACATTGTTCTGCCCTAACTTTGGTCTATCTGCGTAACTTTTAAAAATCTTCCACCTCCTACTCTCCCTCCCCCATTTCTACCTCTATTCATAATCCTTTTATTCACTCCTCCCTTTGCGTTTCTCTTTCTCTGTGTCTTTTTTTCCTGGCTGTTGTGAAGCTATACTGCATGTTTCAATAAATTCGGCGGAGCAGTTTCGGAGTTCATAAGCTGCATACAAACATACATACAACCTTCTTTATATATGTAGATTTAGTTTAATTCGAAGTGGGCGGTGACACGCCCATAAGAATTTTATTTTGAAGTCGCAATTTCAATTATCATATGAAATTATCATTGTAGGAAGAAAATGTATTGAATAATCACAGATTTTAATTTGAGAAAATGTTCTATATATAAAAAGTAAGCGTGGCTATCATCTGTGAGATGGGTGCCATCGAACCTACATACCAAATTTCTAAAAGATACATATCAAAATTTACTCAAGTTATCGAGCCTAAATTTGGGCGCACGAACATGGGGAATAAAATTAGTATACTCGGTGTGCTATGCACAGCTGAGTATACAAATTATATAAGAATAAGATATCTTTTAAAGACATATTTTCTACTTGTTGTAAACACAGTTTTTATACTGATTCACGCTAATACGTCTACACATTTAAATCTTTAAACAATTCAGCAAGATGTGGCTTTGGTGGTGGCTTCATTTTAGTCAGCTTCAGTTGGATGCTGCTTTGTTTGCCGGACTAAATGTGGTTTGCCTTGTAGCTGCCGGGTCTTTCTTGTCTTCGTTGTAATGCTGTTGTTGTATCTGTTGACGGGAATTGTCGCAGAGCACGAAAACAGCTGCTATTCTCTTTTACTCTTTGTTGTTGTACTTGGATGTTGAGCGCATAGTGAGTATTTTTTATTGTAGTGTTTTTTTCTTTTTGCTAGTTGTTATTTTTGTTTCCATTTTCTTTTTATTTAATATATTTTTTTTTTACTTACTTGTTTTAAGTTCACTTTTCTTAGACTTTGCCCACCATTTCTGTGCAGCTCAGCTTAGTTACATTTTTTTTTTTTGGCGCAAATCGTGCAAACTGCGTACTTCAATTTGTGCATGCGCAGTTCACTTGCACACGTTTTTCAGTTGAGTTGAGCAGCGCACAAAAATGGGTTGGGTTTGGTAGCTTTGGTCGGTTTCGCATAAAATTTTATAGAGCAATTTTATTTTTTATTGCTTTAATTGTACTGCATCGCAGCGTTTTAAGTGTGGCGCTGAGCAAAACTCAAATCAGGCAGCTAGCATAGCATTAAAATTTAATTCGATTTTTATTTTATTATAAGACGCAGTGAGTTTTTTTCTCGCAATCTTTTCGGTTTTCTACACTGCGCGTATTATAAAGTTTTGTTAATAAATTTTTTTTACTTAAATTTACTTATTTGAAGTGTCTCATTTTCTTGCTAATATTGTTTTTCCGCATGCCTTGTTTAGCAAATTTATCTATTCTTGGGATTTTATAAAATTTTTTTTTTTTAAATTCGCGGCGATTGGCTAATGATTCATTACTACAAAGCTTTTTCTTACTTAATACGAATAATTAAACATTTCGCCTTACTTTTGCTTCGATTTAGTGAGTTATATTGTGATATTTCCATGCGATGATTTTCTACGGATTTTTTATACCTAGCTGTACTTCTACACATGGTAATTTAACTTTAATTGGATAACGGTTGGTTGTACAGGTATAAAGGAGTCGAGATATATATAGACTTATAGACTTCCATATATCAAAATCATCAATATTGAAAAAAAAAATTTGATTAGGCCATGCATGTCCGCCCGTCTGATAAAATAAAAAAATAATAAACGTAAGGTGCGATAACCTCTGAGGAAATTTTAGGCCGAGCTTATCTTCCAATTTGCGTCGTGATCCTCGGGACCTACATGTGTTATGCCGACTCCAAACGGCAGCTGCAAGACAGATGAACTTTCACTGAAAAGCTTTTTATGGCAGAAATACACTCGGAGCGCATGCCATACACTGCCGAGGGGCGACCCGCTTAGCAAAATTGTCTTCTAATTGAAAAAACTTGTTTCTAAAACTTTGGTGTTTACTTTGCACGGGGCGTGAACCCAGGATCTTCGGTGTGGTAGGCGGAGCACGCTACCATCACACTATACGGTCGCGTTGAGATGTCTTTACAAAATTTGGTATACTGGCTTATCTTGACCGAGAATAGATTGGTATTGAAAATAAGCGAAATCGGATAATAACCACGCCCACTTTTTTGATATCGAAAAATTTTGAAAAATGGAAAAAATGAGATAATTCAAAAATAAATACAGCTAAGCTAATGAAATTTGGTGGATTGGTTTTATGACGCAAAACATAAATTCCAACATTTTTTTTTAATAAGGTCGTGGCACAACCCATATTTAGAAGAAGAAAATTTTGAAGTTTTACAAGGCCTAAACCAAAGGCCTTCATAGAGATTACATTGAAATTTGGCAGAGACACTATCCTTGCCTAATTACATATATAGACTGTGTGAAGACAATTACAATCCGTTTAAGACCAAGTCCACTTTTCCTAAAGGTCGAACGTTATCAAATTTTGCAATAACTCGTAGGTATTGAACTACATTTGACTGATATTCTACCCCTGTAGTTATATGGTTGAGCTAAGACCAAAACTTAAACAAATTTTGAAAATAGGCGTGACCTGCCCCTTTTTTGTTACTCTTTCCAAAATACTTTAAATGTCATAAGTCGAACAAAAATCTCCCAAAATTTCTTTAAATTGAGGGATAGGATTCGTGCAAGAAAAAGGATTAATGCATTACATACCAAACACGAATAATTGATACCCATTTCAATTCCGGATTTATTATAACAAAAAGACCAACAACTGTAAGTTGTCGCTGTCATTGGGGTGAGCGATTGCCACAGTATAGAAACTATATTGGCATATCTGCTATGGAATACTGTTTACGGGAACACTGATATTAAATGTAAAACTATAGTGCAAGCTCTGTACAAAGTAGATTTCTGCATGATTTCGGGGAGCCTTTTGAATAATTTGAAGATGATTTCGGAAAGCCGTTTGGAATAGTTTTCGGGGCAATTTTCGCGATTACCTCTAGGTGGCGCACGAATCGATATAATAAGATGAGAATTTTGGAAATATGGAGTTTTGAGATCGATTTTTAATTAATTTCTCACTGAGCTACAAACGGAAAACTTCACAGATAGGTTAAGACACCGGGACAAAGGAACAAAAGGAAAAAAAATCCTTTACGTGGCGCAAGGATCGAAATAATTAATGAGAATTTGGAAATTCAAAACCGGCTTTTAATTAACTTCTCGAAGAGCTAGAGACTTGAAATTTCAAACTGAATTCAGAGGCCGATAAAACATAATACAAAAGGTTTCGACAGGGGGCTAACGGATTTGGATACCAAGAAAAAGCTATTGATAAGTTCACTCCATTTCTGCCAACTTTCCAATCCATGTAATGTGGAGCGCACATTATGGCGAATGTTGACATCACTAAGCTGTTCGTAAATAATCACGCAACAACAAATACATGAAGCAGCCACCCTTGTGTACATGAACACATCAATAATCATTTATACATTCTATATTATATATAGGGCGACGAAAAGATATCTCACAAACACATATAGTCATAAGCCGAAGTAGATACTCACACATACACACGCATATGGCTATAAACTACAAATATACATTTATGTAGCTGGTTAAGCAACGCAAGCTGAGTAATAACAAATCAGTTTTGATTTAAACACGCTATTGCTTGTGAAGTATAATTGTGAGGTACTACTCCGAAAGTAATCTAAATAAAGACCAGTTTGCAATACTGAATACTGGAGTGATTTGTTCAACAGTTTAGCGATTCGAACGTTAGAAGAGGGTGCAATAATAACAAGGATTTCTCAAAATTCGATACAATATTTTGATTTCTCATAAATATTTTTACAATTTCTATGTCGAAAATTTTAAATCAAAGTTCACACATTTTTCGCTGATTTTTGTCCATTTATATATTAATTTGCTTTTTTTTCGTTGCACGTTTTTTTGTGTAGTAATTTGTTCAAATAATTTTTTTTCTACACAGTCATATATCACATAATCAATCATGTCATCAATTTTGTTAACAAATCATACGTTGAAAACTCCTACACGTCAATTTTTGATGTCAATTTCTTGTCAAATGAGATTATTACAACACATTTGTATGTACGAATATTTATGAAAAAAGGAGAAAAGTAAACAATCAATTTATTTATTTTCAATATTATTGTGAAACTCACTTTGTAGTAAACAAACGCATTTTATACTCAGCTGAGCAGACCTCAGCATTTTGTTCGCATAACGGTAATCCGTAACGGCATAAACAAATCAAAATAGATATAGACTTCTATATATCAAAATGATCTGGGCGAAAAAAGAAATTCATTTAGCCATGTCCGTCTGTCCGTTCGTCCGTCCGTAAACACGATAACTTGAGTAAATTTTGAGGTATCTTGATGAAATTTGGTATGTAGGTTCCTGGCCATTCATCTCAGATGGCTATTAAAAATGAACGATATCGGACCATACACGTCAACTTTTTCGATATCGAAAATTTCGAAAAACCGAAAAAGGGAGATAATTCATTAACAAAGATGGCTAAAGCGATGAAACTTGGTAGGTGGGTTGACCTTATGACACAGAATAGAAAATTAGTAAAATTTGGACAATGAGCGTGGCACCGCCCACTTTTAAAATAAAGTAATTTCAAAGTTTTGCAAGCTGTAATTTGGCAGTCGTTGAAGATATCATGATGAAATTTGGCAGGAACATTACTCCTATTACTATATGTGCGCCCAATAAAAACTAGCAAAATTGGATTACAAACATGCCCGCTTAAAAAAAAATTTTTTTAAAGTCATATTTTAACAAAAAGTTGAATATCTTTACAGTATATAAGTAAATTATGTCAACATTCAACTCCAGTAATGACATGGTGCAACAAAATACAAAAATAAAAGAAATTTTCAAAATGGTCGGGGCTCCGCCCTTTTTAATTTAATTTGTCTAGAATACTTTTAATGCCATAAGTCTAACAAAAATTTACACAGTCGACCGTCGGCCGTTAACACGATAACTTGAGCAAAAATCGATATATCTTTACTAAACTTAATTCACGTACTTATCTGAATTCACCTTACCTTGGTATAAAAAATTGCCGAAATTCGACTGGGCGTGGACGTGGTCATCCCACTTTTTCGATATCGAAAATTACGAAAAATTAAAAAATGCCATAATCCTATACCAAATATGAAAAAAGGGATGAAACATGGTAATTGGATTGGTTTATTGACGCAAAATATAACTTTGGAAAAAACTTTGTAAAATAGGCCTCACACCTACCATATTAAGTAGAAGAAAATGAAAAATTTTGCAAGGCGAAATCAAACCGACAGATGATTTTCTGGGTCACCCTGGTCTACATTTTGGTCGATATCTCGAAACCGCCTTCACATATACAACTAAGGGCTACTCCCTTTTAAAACCCTCATTAGTACCTTTAATTTGATACCCATATCATACAAACACATTATAGAGTCACCCCTGGTCCACCTTTATGGCGATATCTCGAAAAGGTGCCCACCTATAGAACTGAGGCCCACTCCCTTTTAAATGTTCATTGACACCTCTCATTTGATACCCCATCGTCACCCCTGGTATACTTTTATGTCGATATCTTGAAAAGGCGACCACCTATAGAACTAAGGCCCACTTCATTTTAAAATACTCACTAACACCTTTAATTTGATACCCATGTCATACAAACACATTCCAGGGTTACCCTAGGTTCATTTTCCTACATGGTGATTTTCCCTTATTTTGTCTCCAAAGCTCTCAGCTGAGTATTAATGTTCGGTTACACCCGAACTTAGCCTTCCTTACTTGTTTTCATAGAAAATCGAAGATAAATTTTTAATAAATTTCTTATAGTTCTTATAGTTTTATAACTGCTTTTTTTGTAATTTTTATTTTTTATTTTTATTTTACCTACTTTTGCGTTACCTCAAATTAACATAAACACGCCTATCTTACGCTCAATTTCGTCTGGAGTGACATATGCACATTAATCAAAATATTACAAAAAAAATTTAAAATTTTTTAGCATTATTTTTTATTTTAAAATTCTTTAAGCCTTATTGCTGCATCGCTGTTGGCCAATCGCTGGCTCTTAGCGACCGTCAATGGTTGTCTGTGACCATGAAAATTTATTCAAATTTTTTTCAAAAAATTTGTCTCTGATTTGTATCGCAACTCAGCATATTTGAAGCGATTGATCATGCAGCGAGAATGAAAAAAATAAGAAAAAAATAAAATAAATAATTTTAAAAATTTTAAGTTCATAAAAATATTTAACTTGAAAATAATGAAAAAAAATAATCTATGAAAATTTTTTTTCTTAAAGTTGTATATAAAAAATGAATAAATAAACACAAGTGTTCAGTTAGGTTAGGTAAAGTTAGGTTAGAGTGGCCACCGGTGTGAGCGTCAGTGAACTAAGGTCCATAAAGGTCCCTTTGTAATACCACGTGGATCTCTCCTCCACTCAAACCAACGATTCAGAAATCCTCAGGAAGTTCTTAGATTCCAAATTAACCAGACCACAAGGATCGTCAAAGAGGGAAGATCCTACACAGGAAGTACTTGACTGTTTCAAACTTTCCCTTAACTCTACAGATCCTGCAATATCCATTATGGGGGCACCCAACCGTTGTGCATCACTTCCTATTACTATGTGACCGGTTATAAGTACGGCCACCAGAGATATGTCCCCCCTTCCAAGAAGAACAAATGCTACTCGTATGTTGAGCGTCCCATTAAGGCAACGCCAGCTTAGTGTGATAGCAGGATTCAAGCTGTCTTCACCGTTTCTTTAAGGAAAATCCCCTTAATAATTAGCTTACAGGCAGCGAGTAACATGCTCAATCCTTTTCAAGACGATGAAAGCGGAACCTGTGGATATGCCCTCTCTTGAATGTTCCTCAGCCATCTCATTGCACGCTAAATTCGAGGATCCTACCCATACCTGACTTAAAGATATTTGCTCAGCAATCTCGCTAAGATATTTGCGGCACTCCTCTTCTGTCCTGGACCTACAGGTTACCGCCCCTTGCCCTTTTAGTGCAGCCTGGCTGTCAGAATAAGTACTTCCTTTGTTATAGCCGTGAACAGCCCTACTAAGGTAATCAACACCCTCGTTAATTGCAGCAACCTCCGCTGGAAAGACACTGCAATGATCATGTAGGCCAACGGGTCCACCCCATTTGAGGTGCAAAGATAGCGCTTCCCACCTTATTATCCAGTTTGGTGCCGTCAGTATATATCTGAAGCCCATCGCTCAGGCCCGACCAATAATCCCTATCCGAAACGAAAACATTGTATTTCATATCGAAAAAGATAGTCGCAGCGCAATAGCCAAACGAATGCGAATACAGATTCTTAACAACGGCTGCATGACCATCCAAATTGTCTTTCCAGCCGGATAGCTCTCGCAGCGGCAGAGCAGAAGAGGCAGCGCATTGCTTGTGTTAATTTCTACAAAAAAAAAAAAAAACATTACTTTTTTCTTTGGTTTTTTTTTTCAATCAATTAAGTGCGTCGCTGGCCTTTGTACATCCAAAAATGGCAACGGAAATTCTTGTTTTATAAAATTCAAGCAAGCACTGCAATTAAGTCCACACATTTATGAAACAAAACCAAGTACAAAAACAAAACTATTCAAGAAGTAGTGTTTTAATTTTAGTTTTTTACGTTTTCTTAGTAAAAATAAATAAGAAAAAAAGCCAAAGTCATCGCTTTGCTGCAGTAACAAATGACCATGTAACAATTCTGCACCAACTGCCGCATAAACAACCAAACAAGCATTGCATACAACAACAGTGGCAACACGCAAAGAAAACAAAAAAAAATATTGTATTTATATAGGCGGAGTAATTTTAATTTTTTAAGAATAAGCATAAGCATAATCTTCGGATGACGTCGCATGTTGGCTCTTTTTCACTGTTGTGTTTTTGTATTTTGAATTATAGATATTTGAATTATGTTTTATTGGCAGTCAAGTATCTGGAAAATGTGCTTTTACCTCCACCATTATAAATATGTAACTTATATATTTCGT
The DNA here is from genome assembly GCF_040869045.1 of Eurosta solidaginis. NCBI lineage: Eukaryota > Metazoa > Arthropoda > Insecta > Diptera > Tephritidae > Eurosta > Eurosta solidaginis. The sequence goes on from NC_090321.1 coordinate 61,679,449, forward strand.
ACAGGTTAGGTTAGGTTGATCTGACCAGTCAATAAGACCGCACTAGTGATAGAACGATATGAGTACGGAGAAAGTAGTATCGATACTTTTCCAAAAAATAACCGAGTATTTCTTACTCGATGCTTTTTTCCAAGTATTGAGTTAAGTAGCAATGGCGATGGTCTACACGCTCAAGATCAACAAAGTTCAATCCATTAACACACCATAACTTGAGCATAAATTGAGATCGTCGGCGATGCAGTAAAAGCTCCGTATTTAACTAAAACCGACTGTTTGATAATGGTGGAATCTAACACGATTTCTGCTCCAACAAAATTATGAAAATCTGCTAACTCCATAAAATTTCAATACATTTTAACTTGTCATGTAATAAAGCCTTTTATTTCTACTGTGAAATTGTACCTAGCATCCAGAGCCGTGACAAAATCCTCAAACCTCTAGGGGCACTGGGAGTAAAGATAAAGAGACGCTCATTACTCTAAAGGTTACTCACTGAAAGAAAATAGAGGCCTGTCAAAACACCGCTTGCAGAAGCGATATGGGATGCCTTCTTATATCGCCAGAGCACCACCTGTATAGTTGGGCGTGAGTACTCGCCATCAGGGTGAGAAAGAAAATGCTAAACAAATAGTTTCTGTAGAATACACAGAAACCTGGGCATCCCAACAGACATCTAATTAAAGGACTCCACCCTCCAAGGAGACTAAGAAGTGATCTCCGCAAGCATTATGAGGAAATACGGCACCTGATATGCAAGCCGTATGTAGAAGAAGAACACAAAAATGTCCTCAGTGATATCAACAAAAAGGCGGCGGACCTCTTTTGGATGGTATGAAGCACTGTTACAACAACAACAACCACTAAAGATATGGCAGTGCAAAGTACATAAGTTCTATTTAAAGTTCTATCTATTTAATCTCGGCACAAAACGTTTAAAGCCATAAAAAATAGTTTACGCTATTTACCTCCGAGGAGATTAAAGCCCAGATTCTCTTCCAATTTGCTTCGTACCATATATTTCATGGCAATACCGAACGGCATCTGCAAGGCATTATCACTGGGAAGCTTTTCATGGGAGAAATACACCGGATTGCTTGCCAAACTATTGCCGAGGGGCTACTCTTTTTTGTAACTGAAAAACTTTTTTTGTAAACGCCACAAGTCGATCAAAAATATTTGAAATCATTTAGTGTTCATGACGTTTCTCTTTAAATGTACCCCTAAAATATACGTAAGAGTACACAAATGGGTATATTATGTTCGTTTTCGTCCAAACTTAAATCTCCTTACTTGTTTTCTATTAAACTCAAAATACACGATCTCATTTAAAAAAAGTTTCTTTACTTTTGGTAAAAATTCCGAGGTACTCACTTGGATCGGGTATACTCTATACCTTTTACTCAGTATGAGTACAAGCATCGATACTTTTATCCGAGTATTTTATATGAGTGCCGGTATCGCTACTTTTTCTAAAATTTCTATCACTAGGGGAGCGACAATATATCCCAAAATTAAGTACATAAGTCCCAAACTCATTTCGCATAAGTAGGTCTTTAGACCTAGATGGGATCTTCCAAATTGGAGGCAAGAAGATCAAAGAACTCTTAGTTTAATCTTCAATGGCTTCCTACTGAAGGCGGTAGATGGGTAAAAGCACTGCTACAGCGCTATTACATAGTGACATCGTTCTAAAGCGTCGCATGACATAAAATCACAAAATTTGAAAATATTTTTGGAAAAAAGGGTATGTAAACAAAAACGGTTATTTCAAGCAGAAAAAATGCGAATTCGTCTTGTACAAATATCCAACAACAACCATTCTTGGAAGTGTAATCCATGGCCTTTGCTATAAGACAATTTTAAAAACTTGCCAAACCCTAAACAAAATAAATTTTAAAATATGTACGTAAAAGTAGCTTAAGCTGAGAAAGAGGGATAAGTTTAAGATGCAAAGCTTAAAGCTGAGACACCGATAAAAGAATAACAAAACAAACAACAATTTGGGTATAAGCTCATAAAAGCAGAAGATTCGTACTTGCTAGACCTGCAGTCACTCATTGATTAACTGTTATTTGGCATACAAATAATATAGCTTATATATTTGAATGTATGTGTATGCAAGTACTCATGGGTTGTTTCTCAATTTAAGGCATGCTCACTTATACGTGTGTATGTATGTGTGTGTGTGTGCTGCAACATAAATACCAACTTCACCCTTTAATGATCTCTCACTCAAACCACTTATTTCTCTACTTATCGTCTTGGTTTTTTATTATTGATTTACTGATTGCTGTTGACTTTGTTTAGCTCCTATTTCCTTGGCAATTTGTTTAACTTTACTTGCTTTATTAAAGAAGGAAATCAGCGAGCGTAAAGACCTCGACTGTTATTAGTGCTTATTGCCATTCCAACATAAACCACATACAGCTGAGGAAGCAATAACTGTATGCTGCTGAAGTACCGATAACAACAACAATGGACAAGCGAATAAAATGCATATGTAATTGCAACGAAACAGAGAATGTGAATAAAATACAAATAAAATAATTAACCTTAGTTAACGGTAAATAATAAATTCTGCAATTTATATTGAAACGGTTGTATAGGAAATTAGAGAAGAGGAAATAAAAGGATTGCAAATATGAAAAATAGAGCATGATTAGTTAATGCAGCTGCTTTTGCTGCCAAATATCAAAGAATAAGTTCCAGTTGACAGACCACACGCCCATCTGTGTTTTGTTATTTCCCCTCAAACATTCTCGGAGCTCCTCTCATAATTTAGGCAGCCGTGTCCGAAATATGAGCTTCAGAAATATGAGTCTTTTGTGGCTACGATATGATGAAAATTATGACCTGTATGCCAAGAGTGTTCAGCAAACAAAGCAAATTTGGAAAAAATATTCATCCTTCAATTTCAAAAAATTTCATTTTATATTGTAACGAATATTAGCAACATTAAGGGGTATTGCCATCTCTAAGCCGATGCTAAACAGTGATTTGTTTGCACATCAATAATTCAATCATTATTTTTACACACATGTACATACGAGCAGCGGAGAAGCAACGCACAAACACATGCATATATCTTATCTAAGGTGCTCAAAAGAGAGGGCAATAATTTATGCAAGTATTATGAGAAGCAATAAACATAGTTGTGGCTGGTGAGAACTAGTAAGTTCTGGAATGGAAAAGCCTAGAAGTATGCAGCGAGGAAATGAGACAGTATAAAAAGGCGACAGTAGCGGTGCGAGAGTTTAGTTTCATTTGAGCTATCAATCAGTTTTGATTAAGCACGCAATCTGTCGGGCAATAGTAGAGTTATTTATTGTGAAGTACTTTAATAAAGACCATTTTGCATTATTGAATAGTGGTGTTATTTATTCAACAGTTTAGTGATTCGAGCCTTAGCAGAAGATTTGAAATAAGCGAAGTTGCAAAGTTCAGTGAATTGAAGATCCAGCAACTGAAGAAGGAGTTGGAGAGCCGTGGATTGAATACAACCGGCATTAAACTCGAACTTCAGGCACGACTACGAGAGGCAATGGAAGCGGAAGGAATTAACGTGGAAGAGTATGCCTTTCATCTTAATGTCGACGAGACAACAAAAAAAATTGAAGAGAAAAACGAAACATCGCAGACAGTTACGAGCACAGACTTGAACATGATATTCGCTGCAATAACTGGTCAAACATCGACAGTGGCATCCAAACTAGAATCCCAGGAGAACCGTGTAACATCCAAGATAGAAGCACAGGAGACGCGTATGTCAGAAATGTCGACACAGATTACATCGAAGATTGAAGCACAAGAAAGGCGTATGTCAGAAATGTCGACACAGATTACATCCAAGATGGAAACTCAACTGGAAGAACAGAAAACATATATGGCATCCCAACTGGAAGAGCAAAAGACATATATGACATCTCAGTTGGCTGAGCAGTTGAGAGCACAGGAGGCCTGCATATCTTCGAAGCTGGAGGCCCAGGATACAAAAATTTTACAGTTGGAGGAAAAAATCGAGGCCGAGGTGGATACTTTGAGAGGACGTATCGAGCAGTTGCAACTAAATCGCCCAGCAGTTTCAACGAGTAATCCAAAGGTAAAAACACCATCCTTTGACGGTTCTGTTCCTTTCCAGGTGTTTAAGATTCAGTTTGAGAAGACCGCAGCAGTGAACAACTGGAGTGCTGAAGATAAAGTTGCTGCACTATTCGTGGCATTGAAAGGATCTGCTGCTGAAATCCTACAGACTATTTCTGAGGGAGAGCGGAACAACTACGAAACGTTGATGAGCGCTCTAGAGAGGCGATACGGAAGCGAACACAGGAAGCAGATACACCAAATAGAGTTGCAAAACCGCTACCAAAGAGCGAATGAGACTTTGCAGGAGTTTGCCTCGGATGTTGAAAGGTTGGCACATTTGGCAAAGGCGGACGCACCCGTGGAGTACACCGAGAGGGTAAACATCTAGAGGTTTGTAAATGGCATACGGGACGTAGAAACGAAGCGAGCGAAATATGCAAACCCAAAACCCATATTCGCAGAAACGGTATCCCATGCACTGAATCAAGAAACAGCGTCGCTTTTGTGTAAGCCAGTTTTCAAAGCACGCCGTGTGGAAGTAGAAAGGCCAGAGTGGGTAGACGCAATATTGGAGGCGCTGAAAGGATCGCAAAATCGGAGTGAAAGAGTTATCAAATGCTTCAAATGCGGGAATCCCGGTCACATTGCTCGTCATTGCGATCTTGGTCCTGGTAGTTTCCACTTGGGTGACCGTAAACGGAAAGCTGGAAGAGATGAGCAAGAGCGTGCCAGATGTAAAAATCGAGAGCTAGCTCCAGCTATTGAATGTCTTGTGATATCTGTGTCGCAAATTGGAAGGAAATCAAGCAGTCTTACCGTCAGAGGGAATGTGGATGGCAAGAAGCTTGTACTGACTGTAGATATGGGCGCATCTCATTCCTTGATTCGATCTGATTTATTCAACAGGAGAGTAAAACCGTTACCTGGAGCAAGGTTGCGTACGGTCACAGGCGAGTATAACCAAGTCCACCACAAAACTGGCTTCGGGGTATATCCTGGTTGGCTTATCGAGTCCTCTATGTATTTAATTCGAGCTGACATCGGTATGCCCTACTTTTATGGATCTGACTCCGAAGAGAGTCATACAAGAAGCAAATTATGAGTTATTTATGAGTGTAGTGGGAGTCTGATCGGACCAGTATCCGGAAAATTACCATCAACAGCGTTTAAACTCCCCAAAATCTTGGAGGAGTCTCGTTATCGCTACAAGAAGAAGAAATTTTGTAACCCATATGTCTCTCTCTAAATCAAACATAAAAAAAGTAGACCGAACACCGGTTCCATCGATATAAACCTTCCATTCTCTCACTAAACTAAAAAATAGTAAGTAAATTCTTTAAAAGCAGTACTGACTTGATATTTATTTGTCAGCCCTGGGTTGAATAACTAATAACTATTATCTAAAACCTAGTACATCAGGCTTCCCCCGATTTTACACGGTGTCGGGTCGTGAAAAGCCCATAGAGCGTAAACTTCCAATGATCAGTTAGCAGTGCTCGAGCAGGAGCGGCCACTGGGGAAGCTCTAAAAGGGCATATATATATGAGCCCCAGAGGATCGTTGTCGCATTAGAGATTCAATAAGGGACCTCGAGATCAATTTTACCAAAATTTTGGTGACGACAGCTAGAAACGCGTTATTAAAAATATTTCATTGGTCTGACGGTATTCTGCCACCTCAATAGTTGAGGGTGGCACCTCGTCAAAATAGCTGGTAGGTTGCTATCTCTATCGTCTCTATCTCGTTAAAACCTTGATAGGTCTCGTTAAAACCATGACAGGGTCCGAAGAACGTTCGTTGCTACGTTTCTATTGAGTTGGTGCTGCCGGCTAATTTTAGATTTCTAGCTTTATATACGGACTCGCTTGAGGATCTCTGTTGGCGCTCGAATGGTCTTTTCAACTATAGGTAACGATGGTAATCGGACAAATAATCATCAATCAATAAAACCGATAAGAACGGCGGTGTAATTGTTTTCAAAAGAGCAGCAACATTTTCCGAGCGCCAATGCCGAAACCTCCGCTAATGAGACTATTGCAGAATCATTCTTGAAAGATACACCACCGAGATGACCAATTGGCAAAAATCAGCTGTCAACAGTAATGGCGTTTTCTATTCTAAAAATAATGTTACTCTATTGCCTTCTCTCGGTTCTCTCAGAAGTACATGTGTTCATTTCATGAAGTATTTTCGTCTGAAAGTGAAAAAGAACACTTTCACCTACAATATCAGCCATTTTGCAGAGCGCCAAGTAACCCGACTCAAAAGTGAGGGTAACATCAATGTAACACTTTTTCCCGAAAAGAAAATGCCATAAAACTTTAGGTGCTATACCTTTCACTCCGGAAAGCCAGTTGATGGAAAAGATGAGCTAGCAAACATCTTAGAAGGTGCCGAGCTTCGCTCGAAAACAGATAAAAAAAAAAACAGACTTTCTGGACAAGCCAAGGCCAAAAGGAAGGTACAATGCACCAAGCAGACATGCTGCAACTTTTGCAGTTAGAACCGCTATGCGCAACACTATGTCTCAGTCGTAGGCGTAGTCCTGCACCAGCTACGGCCCGAAAATACGATAACTGTCCCACTTTATATTAATATAAATTTTGCACTGCAGCGGAAAATCGGTTGTCTTGTAAACCCTAACGCCTTTCTCGCGAATGTGGACAGCTCTGTTGGGGAATGGTGAGGAAACGGCGAGACAACTCTAGAAAAAAGTGACCACCTTCCACGGTTTGGGATATATAGCGATTTTATAGATACATTTCTAACTGAAAAAGGTAAATTGATGCGCAAATGATCAGCTCATTGCTTAAACTTTTAAAGCCCAGAATAGGTCTCCAGAATAGTGAAGTTCGTTTTTTAAGTCTATTGATTCAGATTTTGGATCAAAAGGTTAAGTGAAAATGAGGCACATTTTTCATTTGAATATATTCAAAAAGTTCTAGTTAAAAAAAAACGCTCAACATTCATTAAAAATGTCTTTCCTGCAACACAAAATTACATCAAACGAAACTGAAAGTGCATTCAAGAAAGAATGAGCTAATAAACAATGTTGCTTATGAGCAAACTCAAGCAATCCAACCAGTTAACAAGCCAACCAACCACGAAGTCACAACCAGTTTGGCTGCCCGGCAGAGACAAATGACTGCGCATGTGCAACTCAGTAAGGCAGACGGCAGCAAACTAAATATTGGCATTGTCTTCTTTGTTTTGTTTTGTAGTTGTTACTGTTTTTGGTTTTCAACTTGTTTGCTATTGCACGATAGCTCGTACCTCATATCTTGTTGTTGGTTGGCTTGCTTCTTTTTTTTACTGGCGGCGGCACGCATTCCCGCGGACGCTCACTCGCTATTTACAAATTTACTCACATAACGAAAAATTTTACTTTCATTTGAAACGTGTTTTAAACCATGCAAGCCAACGACGTCACAATTGCAATAAGATAAAAAAAATGTAAGACTAAAAATAAAAATAATAACCAGATAGCAATGAAATGAAAAAAATATGAACAGCGACAGTAAAAACCAGAAGCGTTGCGATGGACAGCGACGCCAAAAAGAGTTTGTATTAAGAAATATACAAAAATGAAAAGATGGGAGAGAAAATAAAAAAGAGTTTATGTAAAAAATAAGTAAATTATTTTGAAATGAAAATGAAAACAATAAAAATAGTGGAATAAGCATAATATGTTAAATGAAAGCGAAAACTAAAATGTAAGGCGGATATAGCGGGTGATGGAAAAGCAGTCAACTTAGGCAGAAGGGGAGTTGTAAATGAATAAAGCTAGTGCAAGACATATTAACGGTTTTATTTCCAGGTGTTGAATGAAACGTGAAATACATACAACCGAATGTGAGCCGACAAAAGCGAAAACTGCAGGCATATACAGTTCGTTGATGCACTCTTAACCCATGATTCAATCACAAGCGCTTTGCTCGGCTAACACATTTTTTGACAATTGCAGCCCTTTTGCTCCCAAATCCAATTGACATCCATTAACTGTGTTGTTTCTATGCGATTTTTCGAAATATATTAGTAGTAGAAATAAGAAGCAATCAGTCCAAAATACCCGATAAGTATTGAACTGCATAATTCTTTAGAACGATTTTTTTTTTTAATTTTATGATGAATTTGGTGCCATGCCTCAATATATAATAGTGCGGCTGAACATAGGTTGTCATGTCATTAGTAAATAATGGAGATGCCATAAAGAAATGTACTCAGCATGTTAACTTATTCGTTCCGTGTATTCGGAACATTCATCTCCATTTAAGAATTTGTTAAATCGGTTTATTTTTGGAATATTATGAATATACTTATTTGATATATTCGCACCTCGTGAGGTAGGGTCAAACGAAATTGTTCTGAATATTTTATATAAACGGTTTATCCGGAACACTTCCATGAATACTCAACGGAAAAGAGCTTTCCGAAATTTCAGAAAGGTAATACAAAAGCTGAACTCTTATGCCAAAGTCAAGACCGGAATATAAAGAAGATAACCCATTTCTTTCATTTTGTTTGTCAGTTCATTGCGGCTGTTGAGTAGAGTTTCACCTCATGTCGGCTGCCAGTTCGAAATCGTCCTATCTCAATACATTTTTCAAAAATTTCCCATTTCACCATTTGTCACAAAAACGCCATATATCAGAATTAGGTTAAAGAACGCCTTATCTCAGAATGCTTTTCATTAATGTCAAAATTCATTGAACTTATGCTTAGATAGGGAGTTTTTGAAATAAATTTTGAGATATTTTTGAATAAAATTCTAAGGTACGGCATTCTTCAAACAAATTCTGAAATAATGACAAACCATTATAACTTTTTATCAATTCACGAAATATTTAGTCGAAAATTAGTTATTTCCCCCAAAATCTGTTGGCATTTCCAAATCTATTATCACTACTAATATATTTATTTAAAATTTCTTAAATTTTTTAAATTATTCCCCGTTTTCCTTACTTCGTAAAAGCAACCCATGCAAATTTTTAAATTTGGGAGTGTCAAAGCTCTGTCATCATTGGAGAACAAACCTCTAGTAATTGTAACATGTAGTAGCCAAATGTGCTCTTAACCATGGTATAAGAATTTAAAAGTAAACACTATAGAACAATATTCGTGGCGCTAAACCAGTCGAAACTTTTGATACGGTCGTCACGTCGCATTACTGCGAGACATCGAAGGGTCTACACTTCCCTCTTGTCTCAAAAGGTGGACTATTTGAATTGCTGGCAACCATCGATCCAGTTTAAAAACTCAACATCACAACCAAGAAGAATTATACAAGGGGTGCGGCAGGGAGGTTTCCTATACCCATTTTTGTATAATTTTCACATCTCAAAGCTCGCTTCCCTACTAGGATGAGTCACTATTGTTTCCTAAGCCGATAACTCGTCATGGCAACAGATTCTGGCGTTTCCACAGGTGTCCATGTCCTCCCGAACCTTACTTATGGCATGGACTAGGCAAATGATGGAAATATTGGCCATTTTCGCGATCGATAATGTCCCAAATTTTAATGACAATTTAGTCGCAGGTTTACCTACAGTTTAGCCCACAAGAGAGTAAAAGTTTAGTCGCTGGTGTGCTACGTAGGTCCGATTCGGCCACCGAGCTTAAGATAAATAAACTGAAAGAACCTGCAGGCCTGTTAAATCACCGCGCTTTCTTATTTTCTTTTACGACGTGATACAAACAGACATCTTCACAAGCACTACATAAGAAATCAACCATAAGAGTACAATAACCCCCTCAGCTTCATCCGCAAAGTACCACGACAATTATTTTACAAAATCTAACCTTTGCAGTATTCAGTGTCAGTATAATTTCAGACTTGTTTGGGATTTAAGGCGTTGAATGCAATAAATTCAAAGCTTCCGCAAGCCAATTTTCAACCTGACCTACGCGAGGGGATCCTGTTACAAATATGAATGCATCATACACATCTTTATCAGGCGATCCCAAGTTCCTCATGGAACTAGGGTGTAGGCGGCGCGATGGCCTACAAGTTTACCGACCAGAGATGGTCGAGCTAGTACCTCAATGGTGCTTTGCTACCGGAACGTACCTGATCTATATCCGGAAAAATACCATCAACGTTGACAACACTCCCCAGAACCTTCGGGGAGTATCTTTTTCGTTAATACAACAACAACATTGACAGTATAATCACTTGCTTCATTCTGTTAGTAATTGAAAAGACATCTTTCCTAAGAATTGCGGTAGCCTGGGAAAAATCTTAATGTTGCTGCTGGTGTGAGGCAGCGTGTCTAGCATTTACATAAAAGTAAACAAGAGTATTATTTTTGTAGTGAGTGATATAATGAATCTCAAAAAAAGCTCAGAGAAATTATGAGCGGAAGACATAAATGAGAAAAGAAAGAGGAAAATTAAAAGCTCTATGTTATTAATACCGATGGTGTGCATACAAATATACAATCGAGTTATGCCATTATCTGCCTTAGTAAAAATATTAAACAGAAAATTGCTACAAAGTATACAAAGCGGGAAAATGATAAGGGGCAGGAATCGTGAAGAAAACAAATATGAGCTTTTGGATAAGAACAGCAGCGAATTCCTCATCTAATGAAGATAAAGTGGTAGTAGTTCATAATTGCACAATATTGTTTCAGAAATTTTAAAATCAATTATGCTATAGCGGTTAAAATGAGAAAGAAATTACGTTACATAGGTTGTATGGGATATATTTTATATATTTGGCCAATCTTGACAATTTCTTCAGACAATAAAGTATGCCTTCAATGTAATCATCCTGCGAAATTTTAATCTTCTAGCTGTTAAAAAAAAGAAAATATTAAAAAACCCCACTTTTTCGAAAAATCGGTGGTGTGGGGGGGGGGGGGTAGTGCGATTCAGTCGCTTCCGGCAAATGATCAATCGCGCAACCAACATCAACATACCACAAAAATTAAGGGACTAGTTTGTGTTCAAACAGACAGACAGACGGTCAGACGCATGTAGGGGCATGGCTAAATCAACTCAGCTCGTCATTCTGATCATTTCGCTATACTTATTGGTAGGTCTATCACTTCTCCTTTAAGGACTTACAACTCCCCTGAGCTTGCCATTTTGCATAAGATTTCTTTTAACTCAAGTGAAAGAAAGAAAAAGGTGATCTTTAAGTTTAGTTCGTTTTAACTTTTTCCATGTTCCATCTGGTATACCCCAACGAAGCCACCTTGAATCACTTTATTTTTGCCGTTTGCTAACGATCTTTCTGGTAAATCGAGTCATTGTAAGCCTTAAATGTACGACAATAATGTTAAGTCATTGATGTTTATCCATATTCGAGAGGACAGATTACGAACTCGAACCGACCTAGAATGTCACATACACTGTTGCTAAAATGTCAATTCTTGTACTCTACTTAGAGGTCATTATACATAAATAACTACAGTATATGTCACTACAAAACTTAAGAGGATGACTTATTTAACTGACTTAGATATAGCAACTGAACCCCAAGTTTAACTTTTGAATCTCATGAAAGATGGCCGAATAGACATTACTGCACTGATTAAGTCTTGAGCTAAAAAAATTCACAATTTTTATACCACTAAAACCCATACCAGCTTTGGAATATGTAAGTGTTTAACCAATTACACTACCTAGACTGAAGTTGTACTAGAGTGACGCGCGTCTCCCTGGGGAGGTTGTATTCCTCAACCATGAGACTAGGGTATTTGTTTTTTAGAACGGAGATCGCCTGGCATAGTTATTTGACACTTTTTTGTGGGTGAAAGGGTCTCTTATGTTCGTTTTCTTCATATGTCTGACTCCTTGAGCGCTGAATTTTTTCATAGTGCTTAAGGAGATGAATTGTTAAATTCCTCAGAGGCAGGGCATCTTAAATAAGAAGCCTTTTGTGCTGCTCAGGTCTCTTGGTATTCAGCAGAAACTGTTTGTTCAGCATTTAATTTCTCTCCTTCATGGGGAGTATTCTTAACTTACTGTAGATGTTGTTCTGGAGACATAAGAATGCATCATCGGCGCGGAGTTTTTACAGGCCTTCCTAAACCGTGGTTTATTTTTTTAAGCGGTTAAACTCCTTGCTGCTAATGAAAAAATTCTCAAAATCCCTTAATGGTATGAATTCTGAAAACTGTATTTGTTCAATCGCAAGATCTCTATCTACAGTGAAACACATTATTCCCGCTCCGGCCAAATTAGCGTGTGAAAGTCGATTCGATAAAACTTGTTTTTTTTTCAATGAAATGTCACTCAATACCGCATTGGTTCCACGACGCTTCACTTCGAATGACAGTTGAGACATGGAGTGTACTTTAAATAGTTTTCAATATAATCAGAGCCGCGTCAATAAAGTAAACAAGGAGGTATGGCAAAAAAAAAAGCAAGCAATAAAACAAAACAAAAAAAAAAAAACAAAAACAGAAAACAAAAGAAAATTACAATATTAACGAAAATGTAATGAAAACTTAAATAAATTTAGGAAAAAAATATACAAGAAAAAAATATTTACGAAAAAAAATTACAAAACTACAAAAAAGGCAATGAAATAAGCTAACACCAATAATTGTTTTAACCAATATAGATTTTGATTTGTAAATGGGAAATTGGAGCAAAGCGCTGCGCATGCTTGACGTTTGAAGTGTCTGGCTTTACTTTTGGATTTTTCGTTAATTGAAGTGTAATTTTTTTACAGTTAATTACTTAACTGCTTTTGTATTAGTTTTGTGGCGTTTGGCAAGTTATTTCGTTTCATTTTATTTCAATTATTTTTTAGTTTAAACATTTTTTGTAATTTTTTCCCTTGTGCATGGTTTGTGGGCTTTTAAGTTTTTTTTATAGTTTTTTTAAAATATTTTTATTTTTTCATATTTTCATCATTTTCGTCAATTGCTCAATTGACTTGGGTTTTGATTTTGTAATCAATTTAAAAAAAAAGCAGTTATTGAATTATTTATATGAGTATGTATGTATGTATATCTCGTATCGATATTTGCCAGTTCATCTATCCCGCGGGCGCATTCACATCTGCTGTGTTTATTGGTCTAAACGTGATTACGTATTTAAGTCAGTTCGTTCGTAAACGAAATATTTATTTAATTGTGTAATCAAATGAATTCAATGCTACTATTTAAGTTAGTCGGCATGAGTAGGCAGTAATGGTTGGTGGCTGGGAATGTGGAGACAAAAGGCCTATGGGCAGTGGATTGCTCAAAATTTAATGCTTTGTGAGGAAAATAAATTAAACTGGCATCAAATAGTTTTCATGCCTAATATGACAAACTCTGGTATTGATTGGCCAAATATGAAGTGCCACTGGCGGCCGCCGTGGTGTGATGGTAGCGTGCTGCGTCTGCAACACCGAAAATCCTGGGTTAACGCCCCAGGCAAAGCAATATCAAAATTTTAGAAACAAGATTTTTTCAATTAGAAGAAAAATTTTCTAAGCGGCATCGCCCTTAGGTAGTGTTTCGCAAGCCCTCACAGTGTATTTCTGCCATAAAAAGCTGTCAGTGAAAACTCAGCTGCTTTGCAGATGCCGCTCGGAGTCCGCATATAACAAGCAGGTCGGTCCCGCCAATTCGTAGGAAAAATTAAAAGGAGCACGACGCAAATTAGAAGAGAAGCTCGGCCTATAATCTCTTCGGAGGTTATGGCGCCTTACATTTATTCATTTATTTTTAAATATTGTAATGAATTTACTGCAATTCCGCTTATTTTCAACCTGCTGCTAACGTTCGAATCCCTAAACTGTTGAATAAATAACTCCGATATTGAATAATGCAAAAATGACCTTTTTTAGACTACTTGAAAATAACACTTATACTTCGCAACTGATAGCTTGCTTAAATAAAATTGATTTCGTGATACCTCAGCTTGTCCTGCTTTTATACTCTTCGGTTTCCTCGTTTACCCATTTCTCCTAAGGTCTAGTAATTTCGTGAACCTAATGCTTGTTTACCAGCGATATACACGTATATTTGCAATTTGTATCCATATGTGTGGGTAAATTTGAGCGGCTGATGATGACATGCGTTTGCGAGTATCTCTCTCTGTTGCCTTGTATGTATGTGTGTAGGCAAAATGATTAATTTCTTTACGTACATACAAGTGTGGCAGCTTGCTCTATTGTTGCTGTGACTTTATTTACTTAGTATCAGATTAGTGATGTGAGTATCACTTAGTGTCACTTATATTTGTCACAATATGAAGTGAAGGAAGTCTTGAAAATGGGGCTTGTTTCGCTGGCTAAGTTATGCAATGGCTAACCTTAAGTTTTTTATTGTTTATTTTTTTGCATTTTAAATCTTAGCTGTTCGGGATGTTTAGTTTCAGTATAATGTGAAGAAATCTATAAATTTGGCGTAAAAATTGGCCAATGTTTAATCAAAGCCTCCTCTCCCGGGAGAGGGACTCGAGACCACAGTCTTTAAAGTATTGTCTTTCGTGAGTGGGTTTGGAACCCGCACACCTGCAATGATCAATCTGTTGACAAGCAGACTCGATCAAAGCCACGTCTTGCTGCTCTAGATCTTTTTTCCAATAGTAAATCTCTTCAAAGTTTTTTCTCTCGGGATTGGTACTGGAATCCGCAATGCTGTGATGATTGATCTGTTGACATACCTCCACATCTTGTTGTTTTATAACCATTTCCTAATTGTAAATCTCTTGAAAGTATCTTCTCCCAGGAGTGGGATTTAAATCCACAGTCCTACTATTATCGATACAGACAAGCAAAATCGAACAAATCCATGTCTTTTTGTTGTACAACTTTTTCCAAATTGTAAATTTCTTCAAAATATTTTCTCCTGGGAGTGAGATTCGAATCCGCACTGCTGTGATGATCGGCCTATTGAAAAAAAGACTCGACCAAAGCCGCATCTTGTTGTGGTACAACTATTTCCATATTCCTCTTTTCTGCATATTTTATGCTCGACTAAATTTACGTCTTTTCATCAATTCTTAATCTCTTCAAAATCTTTTCTGTCAGGAGGCTATTCAAATCCAATCTACTGCGGTGATCAATTAATTCAAAAACAAACTCGACCAAAGCCAGGTTTTGTTTTGCAACTTTTTTCCCTTCGTATATCTTTTTAAAGTATTTTATCTCGGGGTTAGGTTTCGACTCCTGTGATTATCGATCTGTTGACAAGCGAATTCACACAGAGCTACGTCTAGTTGTTGCACAACTTTTTCCCAATCGCAAATTTCCTCAAATTTTTTCTCCCGTGAACCGAAATCCGGCGTTAATCGATCTGTTGACAAACAGACTCGTCCAATGCCACGTCCTGTTGTTGTAAAGCTTTTTCTCAGTTGCCTTTTTCTACATAAATTTAAACTTTCTTATTTGAACGGTTATGCATATGAAGAGTTCTAGCAAATATTCTACCCTTCCTTGTAGGCGGATTCTGTTGCGCCCATGCGAAATCAGGCTTAAAGAGCAAAAAATACAAAATTGTAATCATTTTCGCATGCGTCACATCCGTCACGCTGGTTTAAATTGATATAACAATTATAACATTCAAAAAACAATTTTTTGAAGCTTAAATAATTTTATTAATTGTATTTACTGTCGGCAACCTAGTATAATATGAGAAGGGAAATATACAATGTAAGTTGCGATATCACATCCCTCACCGCGGAGTGAGTCTAAGGTTTAATAACTTCAGCTTACGCCCAATACATATTGTAATTTTCGGGAAATTCTGATTATTTTTCAACTGCTGTTAACATTTGAATCTCTGAACTGTCGAAAAAATAACTCAAATATTCAGTATAAAAAAATGTACTTTATTAAGACTATTTTGGGAGTAGTACTTCACAATACACAATTATCGCATACTTCACTACAGCGTGTTAAAGTCAAAACTTATCCATTATCGCTTGTACCGCGCTGTTTTTATACTCTCAGTTAGCCTCGTTCACATATTTCTCCTAAGGTCTAGACTTTTCACGAACAGGCCTTCTGGAAAAGTGGTATCTCGTACTTGGTTATTTAGCTATATACATGTATATCTGTAGTCTATGTTTTTCTTCTAGCTATATACGTGTGTATGTGGGAGTAACAGCTTCTGCTTTTAAATGATGATAACGTGGCGTGGGACTGTTTCTCTTCCTTCTGCACTCTTATCTGCTCACAGCATACATATATGAACGTGAAAAAATCTCTTCGCTTCAAGCTGCTGGTTATGTATATAATAATGATTCAGACGGAAAGTCGATTAAAATGGTCTTTATTTCACGAGCTTCACTTAACATCTAATCTCAACCGAAATTCGAATGGAGCTTATGCCAATGTTCAAAGAGTTAACAATTTCGAAAAACGGTATCCTTATAATTAATTAAAGTTGACTTCTCTCTTAATACTAAATTAAGAGAACTTAATACTACTTCTAACACAAGCTCATATGTGTATGCTTCTGTACATAACTCATCCACCCTTGGATGTTTGCGTCCTCAACCGAAATTCGAATGGAGCTTATGCCAATGTTCAAAGAGTTAACAATTTCGAATAACGGTATCCTTATAACTAATTAAAGTTAACTTCTCTCTTAATACTAAATTAAGAGAACTTAATACTACTTCTAACACAAGCTCATATGTGTATGCTTCTGTACATAACTCATCCACCCTTGGATGTTTGCGTCTCTGCAAACGTTATCAATAAAAATTAAAAATGTTAACACAGTCTTCTTATTTAAGTAAAGAAATGTTAAAAACAATTCGGCAATGGTAAGATATTAAAAAAAAAACAATTTTAGTTACATATATTTTAAAACATTGTTAATATTTCAAAATTCTCTTGTTTCTTTAACTAGTGGTTTGATAATTATATTTTCTTTTCAATTGTGATTTATAATATTTCTTATTTTGCTTAGTAGATGTATCCAAAACATAATTTCCTTCCTTAACATAGTTATCAAGTTCCTTATATTTTGGTTCAGCTTTTGCAATTTTTCTGGTTTTAACAAGGTTATGTTGTTGGTCAATTGGTTGATTTCTATTTTCGTTAAGCTTATTTAGTCGTTTAGCCTTCTCATCTTGATATTTTTTACATAAGTCTTGAATGTAATCTTTGTAAAAGTTTTTAATTATAAAATCGATAGGACGTTTATTTGTTGTAGTGTGCATTGTATTATTATAAATATTAAATATTTGAAAAAGCTTCTCCTCTAACTCTAAACCTTTCTTCTTTTTATCCACGTTCATTATTCTCAGATGCTCATTTAATGTACCATGCAACCTTTCGATATCGGAATTGCCTGTTTTAAGGTATGGCGTAGTTTTATGAACTTCGATATTATTTTCTTTCAAGAACAAAGCGACAGCACTGTGTAACATACATCTTTCGTTATCAAAAACAATTGTATTCATTCTTCCTAAAAACTATATACGCTGTCTTAAAGCGTCCAACATCGCTATCCAATTCCTATCATTTAACTTGTGAAAAGTTGCGTATTTGGAAAATTTTTCTATTGTGGTTAAAAACATACAATTTCTATTTGGATACCAAATGTCAATGTGCAAAATATCATTAAAGTGAGTTGGATTTTTCGTAACTTGATACAGAATTTTTAGTAGTTTTCTATCGTGTTTAGCGAGCTGACAAGTTTTGCAATTATTAATTACTATTGTGATCAATTTATAAAGTTTGGGATAAAAATACCGATCTTTTAATTCGCAAAAAACTTCTTTATTTCCTTTGTGATTGTTTCGAATATGTTCGTTTTCAATTATACTTAAAATCTCGTTTTTGTCTGTAATTTCTACTAACTTAGTAACTGATCTGTATAAAATTAAGCTGCTGTTTTGAAAATTATTAATATAAATATCTTGAAACTTTATGAAAAGATCATCATCTTCGCAATATATACACATTATGCCCTTTTTCAACAGTATTTTACTAAATATATTTACAAAATCAGAAGTCTCGTTAATGACGACAAAAGTATTATTTTTTATTAACAGTTTCTGTAAAAATATTTTCTGTATCACCGTAATTAAGATTAAGTTGGTTTTTATAATAACTTGCATTTTTTTCCGTAATAAAAATGTATTTTAAATTATCCTCAATACCACTGTGGACAGTTGCATCTGTAGAGCGAATATCTATGTTAGTATCAGCAAAATCGATTTGCTCGTTATTAAAAATGTCAACGCTATTGTCGTCGTGTGATTTTCTTAAATATCTGCTTAATGCGTCAGCAACCTTATTATCTTTGCCTTTAATATAGCAAATATCAAAATTATATTCATTTAGAACAATTTTCCACCTTTGTAATTTCATATTAGGTTCTCTAATATTATGTAACCATGTCAAAGGCTTGTGGTCTGTTTGTATTAGAAATTTTCGTCCATACAAATACGTCCTAAAATATTTCACAGCCCAAATTACAGCTAGAAGTTCCTTTTCAATGGTTGAATATCGTATTCCTTGTTCAGTTAAGGTGCGCGAGGCATAACAAACTGGATGATTTTTCTGACTCAATACAGCACCTCTGGCAAATTGGGACGCATCCGTGGTTAAAATAAATTTTTCCGCGAAATCAGGTGGCTGTAAAACTGGATTACTAGTCAATAATTTTTTTAAAGATTCAAATGAACTAATATAGTCTTTATTTTTAACGTCAATTACTGCATTTTGCTTTAAAAATTTAGTCATCGGTAATGCTATTTTCGCATAATCGCGAATAAATTTCCGATAATAGCCGGTTATACCTAAAAATTGTTTAATTTCTTTCTCAGTTTGCGGTAATTTCATGGCACTAATTGCCTCAATTTTGGAAGAATCGGGTTTGATTCCTTCAACAGAAATGATATGACATAAGAATTTCGTTGATATTGCAGCAAAATGGCATTTGTCAAACTGTATTTTTAAATTTTATTTGCGTAGCTGATTTAAAACTTTTTGTATAGAGTCGATATGCTCTTGAAATCCAGTAGAAAAGATTAATATATCGTCTAAATATACTAAGCAAATCTTATTTATGTATTCCCTCAATACGTAGTTTATTAGCCTCTGAAAGGTGGCTGGAGCAGTTTTCAACCCAAATGGCATGCGATTGAACTCATAGTGAGCATCAGCGGTTGAAAACGCAGTTTTTGCCCTACCATCTGGATGAACTTCAATTTGGTGATACCCTTTCGCGAGATCAATTGTACTAAAATAATTACATTTACCTAATTTATCGAATATGTTTTCCATATTCGGAATAGAAAACCTATCATCTACCGTTTGCTCATTTAGCTTTCGATAATCAATAACGATTCGCCACTTTGGAGTTCCGCCGCTATCGATTTTTTTTGGTACAACCCAAAGAGGCGAGTTGTACGGGCTATTACTACGAACTATTATCTTTTGATTTAGCATATCTTTAATTTGCCTATCGACTTCTGCTCTGTGTATAGCAGGATATTTATAAAGTTTGCTGTATATCGGGACATCTGTTTTTGTGATAATCCTGTGCTTAATCTCGTTTGTGAAGGTCAAATTCTCGCCTTCCTTATAAAAAAGATCAGTGTATTTATTTAAAATAGATTTTAGCATCGCCTTATCTTTCGAATTTAAGTGTTCAGAAAATAAACTATTTAAGGACTTTTCATTTTTTTCTTCCTCGCATGTAAAAACCTGTACCAATTCATTATTTAAATATTTATCATAAGAAGATTCTTCTTCTTCGTTGAAATAAATTGGCACACTTGCACTGTCTGTTAACAACATTCCCTTTTTATAATCAAATATTATGTTAAGATCAAGGTACTTCAAAGAATTGAACAAAAGTATTTGGTTTATTGAATTCTTTAAATAGTGGTATCCTATATAAAGTATTAGTACTGACTTTTTTTTTAATACTTTTAGTGTGAAATTCGGTGAGTCCATTTTCCATTTAGGGCTACAAACTTTAGGGTTTATGACACTGAATTCTGCACCCGTATCAATAATAAATTTAAGTTTTCTTATCTTTGTATTAATTATTATATAGGGTAATCTTCGAGGCTTAGTGCTTGAAAATTTTGCATCATTTCATTTGTACCTACTTCCATAGACTCGTTATCATTGCGATGTTGAGTATTATTTATGTATGAATTTTGTGAATTATTTGTGTGTCCAAATGTATACCTACCCACGTTTCTGTTACCATTCACTGCTTGCATATTAGAATTACGCGCTCTCCTTGACTGCATAGATGTTTGTGTATTTGGATTTTGTCTCAATTCACGTCCGTTTCCGTTTTCGATTTTATTTCCTCTGCTTGGATACTCATTAAAATACCTGTTGTCTTGCATGTGTTGTTGGTGTCTGTTACCTTCCAAATTGTTTCGTACATTTGCTCTGCTTCCGATGTCATTAAAATACCTATTGCTGTCTTGCCTGTGCTGTTGTCGTCTTCTGTTATGTTCCATGTTCCTATCTGCACTTTGTACATTACCTACGTGCTGTGCTCTGTTACTAACAGAATCATGACTGTTGGTTGTGTACATTAAATAACCATTTTTTTTTATAACATCAAAGGTTTGATGGATTCCTGCTAATTATAATGCTCTTAACTGGCTCTGGTAAACCATGTTTAAATGTATGTAAAGCAATTCTGGCATTGCTGTTACTATTTATTACTGGATTATTTTCGTTGCTAAAATATAAAGCATTGTTTAACCTACATAATAATGTGTTTAGTTTTTTGTAAAAATTTTCGATTGTTGAATCACAACGGCAAGTTCTAATTTTATATAAGGTCATCTACGGAATCTTTTTCGCCGTGATTGTCAATTAAAATTTGTTTAATATCTGGCCAATTATCCGCATTTGCATTGACCAACAAAGATCTCCTTGCATCACCTACAATTTTATCTTTAACGCTACCCATAATTAAACAACGATAATCTAATGGAAACGAATCTAGAATTGGAACCATCGAATCTATTCTCTGTAGGAAAATTAGGAGCGCATCTCTATCGCCATTGAAACTTGAAATGTTATTAATATTTGCTGTTATTAACTTAAATCTAACATTTATGTCCAGACCTTCCATTTTCGGTTTCTTGCAGCTTCTTGCCCTTCGAAATTCTAAAAAAATGATGTTTTGATGTTCACTTGATTCCTTCGTGATCGTCGTTGACCTCGGTTGGAACGAATTCGGGAGTAAAGATGAGTTTAAGCTTACCAAGTTGTTCGGGTACTTCTCATAAGTCTATTGTGCCTTTTAAATCTTTGACTATTTTCGAACTTCTGTTAAAATTCCTTTGACCTTTAAATGACTTTAAATGATCAATTCACTGAACTTTGGACTGTCCTTTAAATTTTGTTGTAGCTTTTGTTTCTTGTTTTTCGATTTAAAACGCTACTTCGCTATACGGGTTATTATTAACATTAATTTTTCTGAATTTTTTTTTTCACAGCTTTTTGTTAAAATCAATGTTTGAAATTATATAAAGTTAAATGAGCCACAAAACTTGTACACTTCTTTTGTTTTTCTCATTTCAGTCTGTATTTCAAAATCATACGTTTGGTTTCGTTAAAGTTGTTTTTTGTTCAAATACCCAACAGCACTTTTGCAATTAAAATATACTTTATTTCTTTCCGAAATTTAAATACATTTGGTTTATTAATAACTAATTTTCCACGGGCCGTAAGTTCAACCGTTGACTGCGCCAATAATGATGTAGACGGAAAGTCGATTAAAATGATCTTTATTTCACGAGCTTCACTTAACATCTAATCTCAACCGAAACTCGAATGGAGCTTATGCCAATGTTCAAAGAGTTAACAATTTTGAATAACGGTATCCTTATAACTAATTAAAGTTAACTTCTCTCTTAATACTAAATTAAGAGAACTTAATACTACTTCTAACACAAGTTCATATGTGTATGCTTCTGTACATAATTATATGAAATATTCTTCGTTGCCTTCTATGTATGTGTGTAAATAGCTCACTGACGTTGTGTTTATGTACTAACAACATAGTAATGTTAGAAATGCTAATATTTGCCACAATATACTTTTTTTACTTATTATTATTCCTTCTTCTGCATAATATTTGAAATTCAAACCACTCCCTTGTACTCAAATGGTCTAAATAACTTTCAGGTCATAGTTCATTCAGCTTCACTGTAAGCAACACAAGCAACGCAAATATAATTTCAATGAATTGAAGCTCAATTGCATGGCTTTAATTGGGAGTGATTAATATATTTTTTTTTTGCTTGATTTGATTTTTTAGTTTTCTTAGTTCTTCGTTTTAGTTAATTTCTGTTTTGTCATTTTTCGTTCAAAGGTGACGGTCAATTATGTAAATGTCATTCAAATGCTATTAACCTGACCAAAGGCGCAATAAAATTTTTTATTATTTTATGGCAATTTTATTTCAACTTGAATGCCACATTGCCACATATTGCTTTTTAGTACAAAATATTTTGCATGCTAGTACTATACGTTAAGTTTTTGATTTATTTTTTTATCTTATTTCAGTATATAACTAATTTTTTTGTAGGTTTAATACACGTTTGTATGCTATAAATGTGATAAATTGAATTTCTTTGCTGGTAAACCTTATACTCTATTAATCAAAGCAAACAATTTATACAAAACTTAGTACAGAAAAAAGGGTTTGGGATCACCAGGGACTTTACTACTATTTTAGTACAAGTTACGAGTAGAACAAATGTATATATATTTTGTACACTTGGATATGTATTTTATTTTGTCTTTATTTTTAAATATTTCGACTTCAGTCTGAAGTCATCCTCAGGAATCTTAAGCTACGCTTTGAAGTCTTCAGTTTTTCTAAACACTAACGGCCAATAACGAGACAAATAATATTATTTTAGTATAACTTTATTGGAAACCAAATTTTAGTACATATTTTAACACTGCAAAAAAGACAAGCTATAATTTTTTTTGGTACAACCCATAAAAGTTGTGGAAACTCCACTAGCTATTTTAGTACCATTTTAGTACACATTTAGTACAAAGCAAATGTTTTATAAAAAATGCAATACAATACAAATATTTTAGTGGAAATAAGTATTTTAGTACTATTTTGGTACAACTTTTGTACAAAGGAAACATTTATATAAAAAAGTAGTATCTAACAAACATTTTAGTATGATTAAGATTTTAGTACTATATTAGTTCAAGTTAAATAAAGATATCGCATACTGTAATACGTTTTTAGCTCACGCTGACAATGCATACATACTTAAAAATACCAAAAGACTTAGTTTAGATTCCCCTACCAAATAACGAGAAATATTAAAATATTCAAGCAACGATTTTTCAAATCACGGTTGCACTTCGGCTGCATCTGTGGTCGGCAAGCCCACGGAGTATATCTCTGCCATAAAAAGCATTGCTGTCTAGGGAATCTCTACCAAATTATTAATCATGTTAAGTGGCACTAAAAATGATTTATAAAATTTACGTACGCGTAATTTTTGGTACAAATGAAAATTTGAAAAAAAATGTATGCTTTTAGTACTATTCTGATATATTTCTAAAACATTTTTAGCTACTTATAATAAATAAAGTTATCATTTTGTAGACTTTGAATTAGTTCGCTGAATATTTACCACATTTATGTTAAATTTTAGTCAAGTTTACTTTTTAGTACATTGTCATCATTCGGCAAACATTTCATAATTTTTCGCAATAGGTTCAATAATTGATTTTTAATTTAAAATTTTTATATTTTGTAAACTTTAACGCACTTGCAGAACATTTTTTGTACACAGAAGCATGTACTAACCATTTTTCTAAAGTATTCTTGCACTAGTCAAATATATTTAGTACACTTTTAGCACACAATAAATTGATTTTACTTTTTAAAGTACAATTGTGACACTTCTTTTACGCAATATACATTAAACATAATTTCAATTGTAGGATGTTTTTAGAACAAATTTGTCAACAATTTCTGTGCTCTTTTAATATGGATTGCATAAGCTAGTTTGAGTGAATTCAATAAAAATGTCGGAATGTTTTTCAAAATATTTTTTTTTGTTTAAAGTACAGTTTAGTACTCTCAAACACCTATAATTTAATTTATGTGCACTTTTGATATTATATTACAATATTTATAAGGTCTCACTTGTAATTTAACTGGTTCTTAGTACACTTCAAGAGTACTTAGCTTGATTTCAATACAAAAATAACTAATATGATAAATACCAAAAAAAACTTTTACTTGCATATTAAAACATTAGAAAATTAGTATTTTAGTTTTGGTTAGTTTTTAGGACCCTTCAACATGTTTTCCCATATTACGGTCTGAGTTAAGTACATTTTTAGAACAGTTATTACATACTGAATAAACTACTTTGAGTGAGTTCAATAAAAATATCGGTATATTTTTCTAAAGATTTAGTTTTTACTTAAAGTACAGTTTAGTACTCTTTAGTTCATTTCTTAAACATCCATAATTTAATAAAGGTACATTTTTGATATTTCCTTTATGTAAATTTGTAAGATCTTATTTGTTGTTTAAGTACTCAATTTTATTTTAGTACCAAAATATTTACATATTACCGAAAACTTCAAATAACCTAAAAAAAATTTTGTTAGTATATTAAAATATTAGACAAATAGTATTTTGATTTGTTTTGAGGACGCTTAAATATATTTTCCCACATTGCTGGGCGATTGTGGTGAGCTTTTAGAACAAATGAAAGCAAACTTGTCAAAAACGTCTCTGCTTTTTTATACATATTTAATAAACTTGTATGCTTATTTTAGTATATTCAATTGGGAGTGACAAAATAATGTTCTAAATATTTAGCATTTGCTTTATGCTCAACTTTAGTATCTAACTTTTAGTATATTTTTAGAACCATTTTTATTTTTTTAATGCATACTTTTGACACAATTTTTCCATAATTAAAAGGTTTCACTTGTAATTTATAGACTTATTAGTATCCTTTCTAAGCTTTTAGTATGATTTTAGTACCAAAATAGCTAATGCGACACACTTCAAATATCAAAAAAAAAAAAAAACTAATTAGCATATTTAAACATAAGGCAAGTAGTATTTTCAATAGTTTTATACCCTACAACATATATTAGTACATTTTTCGAACAAATAAGTGCAGATTTATTAACAAATCCTGTGCTCTTTTAGTCCCATCTAGTAAAATTTAATACCACTATCAATATATTCAACGAAAATATTGAAATATTTTCCAAAATATTTACTTCAAGTTTGCTATACTTTTAGAACAAATTGACCAAAATTATTAACAAATCCCTGTGCATGTTGAAAAAACTGTATACCTTCTAGTGCGTTCAGTGAAAATGATAAAATATATTTTCATATTTGTAGCTTCCCGGCACAACCAAAAAAGTCACTTTTTTCTCGAAATTGAGTTAGGGTGCGTTTAGATATTTGTAAATATATATTAATTTTTCACGTGGTTTTCTCGAAAACAGCTGTAAGTAACTTTTTCGGTAATGCCGGGAAGCCACAGAAATATTAAGTACAATTTTATAACTAATTATTATATTTTTAGAATACTTATAATTTAGTTTTAGTATACTTTTGATAGTTTAGTATTTTTTGTACATTTTTAGAACACCTATAATTTAATTTTAGTTTTTGATAGTTTAGTATTTTTTAGTACATTTTTGAATTACTTATAATTTAGTTTTAGTATACTTTTGATAGTTTCGTATTTTTAGTACATTTTTAGATTTCTTATAATTAAGTTTTAGTATACTTTTGATAGTCAAGTATTTTTAGTACATTTTTGAATTACTTATAATTTAGTTTTAGTATACTTTTGAGAGTTTAGTATTTTTAGTATATATTTAGATAACTTATAAGTAAGTTTTAGTACACTTTTCATAGTTTAGTATTTTTTAGTACATTTTTAGATTACCTATAATTCAGGTTTGGTGCACCTTTTAATAATTTGGTACTTTTGTGTACATTTTTAGATTATTTATAACTAAGTTTTAGTACACTTTTGATATTTTTTTTAGAAATTTGTTAGTGCTGAATCGTAATTTGAAAATTTATTGGCATAGTTTTAGTATATAAACAACTTTTATGGAAAACTTAATATAATTCGAAAAATAGCATTTTGATTAGTTTAAGGACTAGGAAGGTTCTGCATATTCTGCATAAAAATTACAAATTTTTTGAACAAAATTTTTTTGTATGTATGGAACTCGTTACTTCACGAAGAACTGAAAAATTTTCGACGGAAAAAAGTGAAAAAAAAGGTTCAAACATTTTAAAATAATAAGGTTGCTGTCAACCAAATCTTAATATATAAAAAACACGTGTCACAGGTTTGAGGACAATGGACTCCTAAACTACTGAACCGATTTTGAATTTGGTTTGCACCCCGAGTGTAGTTTGATCTAATTTGAAATATAGGATAGGTTATATCTCAGTTTGTAGTCGCAATATTATTTTATTGCAATTTTTTTTTATTTGTTTATACGTAATAATAAAATGTTACGTATACGCAGTGGTGCACCTCTTTTCAGTTGGTATGGATATATTTGTGCACGTGCGTATTTAACTTTACATACATATAATATATATATATATATATATAGCACATCACCAGGGCCGGCGAGAGGGGACCCGGGGCTTCTGAGGGGGCCCGCGATTTGAGTACTAAGAAATTTTTTTTAATTCTGGAGAGTCTTTAGTTGTTCTATGTGCAATTTTTAAGCCGAATTTCAAAAGCAACGAATATCTGCATTTCGTTTTAATATTATAGCGAAGTGTGAAAAATAAAAATCTATATATTGTTACGAATTTTTATTTGCAAATCCTCTTATTTGCCCTTTTGCTAGGATCGTATCGCTAAACTGTTGAATAAATAACTCCAATATTGAATAACGGAAAAATTGCCTTTATTAAAATACTTCACAATAACACTCAAACTGTGCAACGAATAGCTTAATAACCAAACTCATATCTTAAAGGAAACTGACTTTCAAAATAATAGTGCTATTGCTCGCTAGATATCGTCTTACTCGTAACTGCTTGACAATTCAAATCAAACTGAATTACTTCTTACTCGCTGGCGTCGTTTTTATAGTTTACGCTGCATACTTCTAGGCTCTTCGATTTCCAGAAGTTACTAGTTGTTTCGGCTACAAAATCGCCAGCCACAACTACGTGCATAAATTATTGCTCACTCTTGTGACAACTCAGATAAGGTATATGCATGTGTTTGTAGTTTACAGTCTCCCGCACACACATAAGCGTATAAGTAAATTCATCGGTGTGTGACATCTCATCTCTTGCTGCCTTGTATGTAAATGTTGCTCGTCGGAATGTGTACATATGTGTAGACGCAATTATTTATTCGTTTAAGTAGATACATAATGATTGAATTATTGATGTGCATTCACGTCACTGCTTAGATCGGCTTAGAGCTGGCAGCACTCCTTAGTTTTGCTAATATTCGTAACACTGCCCTCCACCTAAGTCTGATCGTCCCGATCAGACAAATCTCTCGATCTAAACGCTGCTAGCATCGCCAAATGTACCACTCTTCTACTCCGTGGTATCTCAATGCTTTGTATGCGGTAGATGGTATCACTGAACTTCTTCACAATCTTGTACGGGCCTTCCCAACTGCACCGAAATTTGGATGGAACAACTTTCCGCCGGTGAGGGTTGTATAACAGTACCAAATCTCCCGCCAAGAAACTTTTCGAATTATTGTTCTCATGGTACCTGCGTTTCATCGTACCACTCAATACCCTGGTTCGTTCCTTTACACTCTGTTGTTTGGCCGATGAACTACTTCGTAGAGCTTGCGCTGGACGGATTTGCTTTGCATAATCAGTATCGTTCCCACGTTTCCCCACAGTAGTGCGCTCTGCGTTTACGGCCACCCACATTGTTGGAGCTATTGGGACCGGTGCTGCAATGTCGTGCAATATGACCTGGGTTGCCGCACTTGAAACATTTAATAACTCCGGCATTTCTCTGTTGTGATCCCTTCAGTGCTTCCAAAATTGTGTCTACCCATTCTGGCCTTTCTACTTCTACACGATGAGCTTTGTATGCTGGTTTACTCAATAGTGAGGCCGTTTCCTGAGTCAATGCATGTGATACCGTTTCAGAAAATGTCAGCTTTGGGTTTGCGTATGTAGCTCGCTTCGTTTCCACGTCCCGTATGCCATTTATGAAACTCTGGATTTTTACCCTTTCAGTGTATTCCACGGGTGCGTCCGCATTTGCAAGATGAGCCAATCTTTCAATATCTGAAGCAAACTCCTGCAATGTTTCATTTGCTTTTTGGTAGCGGTTTTGCAACTCAATTTGGAATATCTGTTTCCTATGCTCGCTTCCATAACGTCGTTCTACAGCAGCCATCAATGCTTCATAATTGTTCCGCTCTCCTTCGGGAATCGTCTGTAGAATTTCCGCTGCTGGCCCCTTCAATGCCACGAATAGTGCAGCAACTTTATCTTCCGAATTCCAGTTGTTCACTGCTGCGGTCTTCTCAAACTGTAGCTTAAAGACCTGGAAAGGAACAGAACCGTCAAAGGATGGTGTTTTTACCTTTGTATTGCTTGCTGAAACAGCTGGGCGGTTTAATTGCAACTCTTGTATACGACCTCTCAAAGCATCCACCTCGGCTTCGATTTTTTCCTCAAACTGCGTTATTTTCTCGTCCATACGTGCTTCGAGTTTTGATGATATACGCGCCTCTTGTGCTTCGAGTTGTACTGTTATGCGTGCCTCTTGTGCTTTCAGTTGTGTCTCCATTTTTGATGTAATGCGTGTCTCCTGCGATTCTAGTTGTGATGCCATATATGTCTTCTGTTCTGCCAGTTGAGATGACACTGTCGATGTTTGAGCAGATATTGCAGCTAAAATCATGTTCAAGTCTGTACTGGTAACCGTCTGCGATGTTTCGTTCTTCTCTTCAATTTTTGTTGTCTCCTCGCCATCAAGATGAAAGTCATACTCTTCCACGTCAATTCCTTCTAATTCCATTGCCTCTCGTAGCCGTGCCTGAAGTTCGAGCTTAACGCCACTTGTATTCCATCCACGGGCTTCCAACTCCTTCTTTAGTTGCTGGATCTTCAATTCACTGAACTATGCCATGTCCTTGTTGTCCTCTGGAATTTATTCAACAATCCCACTTCTGACACCAATTGTTACGAATTTTTATTTGCAAATCCTCTTATTTGCCCTTTTGCTAGGATCGTATCGCTAAACTGTTGAATAAATAACTCCAATATTGAATAACGGAAAAATTGCCTTTATTAAAATACTTCACAATAACACTCAAACTGTGCAACGAATAGCTTAATAACCAAACTCATATCTTAAAGGAAACTGACTTTCAAAATAATAGTGCTATTGCTCGCTAGATATCGTCTTACTCGTAACTGCTTGACAATTCAAATCAAACTGAATTACTTCTTACTCGCTGGCGTCGTTTTTATAGTTTACGCTGCATACTTCTAGGCTCTTCGATTTCCAGAAGTTACTAGTTGTTTCGGCTACAAAATCGCCAGCCACAACTACGTGCATAAATTATTGCTCACTCTTGTGACAACTCAGATAAGGTATATGCATGTGTTTGTAGTTTACAGTCTCCCGCACACACATAAGCGTATAAGTAAATTCATCGGTGTGTGACATCTCATCTCTTGCTGCCTTGTATGTAAATGTTGCTCGTCGGAATGTGTACATATGTGTAGACGCAATTATTTATTCGTTTAAGTAGATACATAATGATTGAATTATTGATGTGCATTCACGTCACTGCTTAGATCGGCTTAGAGCTGGCAGCACTCCTTAGTTTTGCTAATATTCGTAACAATATATTAAACTGACTTGGAGTGGGACTGGGACTGGAATAAAATACATACCGCCATCTGGGACAGGCAATAAGGGATGCAGAAGAACGAGAAGGAATTGAGAGAAGAGAAAATAGAGAAAGAGATTTAGAAAGAGATAGAATGAGACGAAGATGGCGATAGATGAAGCGAAAAAGACGGAGGGAGGAGGGAATAAAAGGATTAGGAAAAAGTGATGAGGGGGGGGGGGGGGGGGGAGGGCAGGGTCAGACGGAAAAAGCATATTAAAATGTATGCAGATAGGCCAAATTTTGTGCAGGACAACGTCTGCCGGGTCTTCTAGTTGTTTATAAAAAGCTTGTTATTTCTCTGATAACCAAAAACGTCCTACCCCAAACTAGATATATATATATACACCCATACATGGGCACTTGCAAACGTGTGCCAGTTACATATTTAGACGCATTAAATACTTAGTCAGAAACAAGTAGTACATACTTACTAACATTAATTCCAAAGAAAAATTTGCAAACGACTTTAAAACAAAAGACTTAAGACAGAAACTCGCTGTAAGGCAGCGCCAAGAATGACGTGCCTGCGAATGAGCAAACCAATATGCAAAGCACGAGAAGAATGAATACATTTAAATGATAAAATTAATGCGTGAGCATAAAAAATAAGTATTTTATTAACAACAAAAATACAAATAGCATAGAAAAAAAGTATAAACAAATACTAATAAGCATTTATGACGGCAATGCCATAATGAAAAAAAGCCAATTAAATTGATGGCAGAAGGGTGCCACCCGCTACTTAAATTGTATTTTTATTTACAAACCTTTGTAAGTTATTCAGCTGGTGTAGGGCTTAGAGTTAGCTTTAGATTAAACGCACTTTTGTTAACAATTTGATACGTGCAAGGTCATGAGGTTTTTCTTATTTGCTTCATTATAAGAATAATTAAACCGCATTATTTCATTTGTAGATTTATTTAGCTTGTGGTTTATGTAATACAAGATTCAGGTTAGAAAAGAAGCTTTAACACATACGTTAAAAGCCAACAAACGTGAATAATCAAGTGTTTACTTCAACAGCCAACAAGTAGCCCTTTGTTTTGATTCATAGTCTGACAGCTGCATAATTGCATTGAAATTAGTATTTAGTGATATTTTTCAAACAACATAACAATAGAACATGTTGGAATTTTTTATTAATGTAGTATATTTGTTTTAAAATTTGTTTAGTTCTAACTTCCGAAAACAATGTATCGCCAACAACAACTCATCAGAAGTGCGTGCTATGTATGCTTGTTATGAAGTTTTGTTTGCATTTTTATCACTTCTGGTCAGAACAAGTCGGATTCGTTTTTGTAAAATTAACAAACTTCGTATTAAATTCAAGTTGTCCACTTTAGCATGTCAAAACAAACTCAAAAAAAATTTAAGCCATAAAGACATTCTATAATTGAGGTTAATTTTAATCATTTTTTGACATACAAAGGTTAAGTTAGGTTGAACTGGCCGGTCGATGAGGCCCGTACATAGACTGGATGTGTCCGCAGTGTTACCGGAAATGTATTTAACGACCAAACTGAAAACCCCTATCAAAAACCGGGACGTATGTTATAAAATAACTCCGTCCTCTTGACAAATACTAGAAGCTTTCTAGGACCTACTCCACTTGCTCCTTCTAAATATTACAGCTGTATCACTCCTAATAGCTGGAGTCTTAACCTGGAAAGCGCAGGGCACACGCACAAAACGTACTTGATCATTTCCTCCTCCAACCCATTCTTCCTGCAACAGCTATCACTGATCAAGCCTAATTTAAAAGCATGTGACGCCAGAAGGCAATGTCCAGTCAGAATACCCGCCATGAGTCTACAGTTCTCTCTTTTTAATGATAGAAGCAACTTTTTAGTCTAAGATTGTAAGACCTACATATAATATTTGACACTTTACAGCCCCGGGCTTGAACCCACGCTTTTTCCGCTTTGTCGATCATATGGACCTCTCGCCTTCTCTTAATCTCGCCCAATCTAATTGGGACATCTACGGAGCAAGCTTCAAGGGATGCGCTCTTTTTATCTAGTTCTTCCGCTTTTTCATTCCCACCTGTTTTTATATGACCTGAGATCCCAATTATTTCTAGGGTTTGCTTACACTCTAACACACTTGTAGATGCTATGCTTTGCGAGACCCTACTACTTTGGAACTATCTGTGCACATGTATCGTCTCGCCCACCACTTTAGCACCCACGCGCCAAACATGCACCTCTATTGTGGCTTAAATAGCCCCTCTAAGTACAGATAGTTAATCAGGTAGTCTGTACGTCCTGTAATTGACGGCCTTTAATTCGACATAAAAAACTAAACAAAATCAGTAGTTGGTGCGATTTGCATCCAAGGAGATTCCAATTTGCGTCGTGCTCCAATTAAATTTTTCTTGCAAATTGCCGGATGGAATCACATGTTTTATGGCGACTCCGAAAGGCAGCTGCAAACAGACGAAGTTTCACTGAAAAGCTTTTCATTCAACCAATGCTAGAGGTGTCCGTTAGAAAAATTTGTATCTAATTGAAAAAAAAAAAAACTGTTTTCTAATATTGCTTTGCCCGGCACTTGAACCCAGAACCTACGATGTAAATGGAAAGACACCTGAAGAGTCGGGAACTAGGTAGGTAATGAGTGATTACATTAGCGTAGCACATGAGCGGCCGACCAACTACTTTGCCAGTTTTGCTGCCGGCAAGCGACTGGGAGATTTTCTTGCGGCTGTGTAATTTAGACACAATTTCGGAGGCATTTGCCTTAAAGGTAAAAGTGCTGTCGAGCATTACATCTAAGATCTTTGGGTGACAGACAGTCGATGGTGTAATGTCATAGACGTGAATGTCCGATATTTGTGTCACCTGTTTCTTCCACGGCTTAAACAGAGTGGCCGTCAACATAGTTGGCGACAGTTTTGGATCGCGCGTGGTGAAAAAAAGAAGCTTTGATAAAAGAAGCTTTGATGTGTATACTAAATGGAAGCAGGGATAAGATAACTCCCTACGCCATCCTCTGTTTGATTATCTTATGTTTCGTTCCCAAAATGCACCGACGTCTACCGACCACGCCGATTATTTGCAATCTATCCTTAAAGACAAGGGAGAAGTGGTGAACCTTCTATGTCTTGGAGTAGTGTGTGGTGGTTGACTATGTCAAATATTTGTTGTTGACTACTTTGCCTCTTGACGGCAGGGTGGCTCTGTTAATTTAACAATGTTTTATTTCACCCTGAGAATACCTATGAAAGCTGTTAAAATAAAAAACTTTCGTCTATATTAGACAAGCAGTGAGAGATGTTGTTATAAAATAAATTTCTGTGGAAACGTGGTCATAACAACATGGTAGTGAGTGAAATCAGATCTTTTAACAGAAAAATTAGTAAGATTGATTGAGAATCTGTAATTTATACAGAGTAGAGTAAACTTGAGATTACTAGTTTCACTACAGATCATACGAATAAGGAAATGTGCTTTCTTCACAAAAAAACTCGGTTTAATTAACCATAATGCTATACATTTTACCGAACGTCTGTTATTTGAAGAACAATGAACTCGATTTGTTGATTTCACTAGCGTCATTTCTTTCGGTACTCACATCTGCATGTTGATTTAGATGTAGACTTGGTTTCACACGTAATATTACAAAATTGCACAACTCTTCCTTCCCGTGGCCTTCACTCTTGGCCATATTTGAGGGTCAAAGTCAAGTTGGCATATTCGTCAACATTTACTTCATGAATTGACATGCATATGTGAATGTTACATATATGGATGTATAAATGCAAATATTAAATAAGTTGTGTAAATATTTGCATATACACGAAATATTGACAAACACAAATTTATAAAACTAAAAGTTGTTTGAAGTTTTTGCTAGATTATAAAGTTATAAACATATAAAGCAGATGGAGCTAAAACTTAGCTGTGTTAGACCTTAATATTTTTGTCTGCTGCTAATACTTTTTTTTAAATTTTCATTTTTTTAAATACGTGATTTTTTTGCAAAATTCAAAAATAAGATATAAATATTTTGTGTACTCACGTCTGGCAGTGATGTGCATGTTGTGACAATTGACGTTAACGTCAACAAAATTGCAAATTTGTGTGACATTTTGTAAAAAAATGCTTTTGATTGTTCCTAATTTTTTTTTAATAATTTTTATAGATTAACTGTAAAGAGAAGAAAAAAGAAATAAATAATAAATAAGTTTAAAAAAAGGAATACTTTTTTACTAATATAATAATAATAATAAGTAAGGAAGGCTAAGTTCGGTTGTAACCGAACATTACATACTCAGCTGAGAGCTTTGGAGACAAAATAAGGGAAAATCAACAAAATGAACCTAGGGTAACCCTGTAATGTGTTTGTATGATATGTGTATCAAACGGAAGGTATTAAGAGTATTTTAAGAGGGAGTAGGCCATAGTTCTATACGTGGACGCGATTTCGCGTTATAGCCATAAAGGTGGACCAGGGGTGACTCTAAATTTGTTTGTACGATATGGGTATCAAATTAGATGTATTAATGAGGGTTTTAAAAGGGAGTGGCCCTTAGTTTTATATGTGAAGGCGTTTTCGAGATATCGACCAAAATGTGGACCCGGGTGACCCAGAACATCATCTGTCGGGTACCGCTAATTTATTTATATGTAATACCACGAACAGTATTCCTGCCAAGATTTCAAGAGCTTTTGATTCCGCCCTGAGGAACTTTTTCATTTTTCTCTACTTAATATGGGAGGAGTCACACCCATTTTACAAAGTTTTTTCTAAAGTTATATTTTGCGTCAATAAACCAATTCAATTATCATGTTTCATCTCTTTTTTCGTATTTGGTATTGAATTATGGCATTTTTTTAATTTTTCGTAACTTTCGATATCAAAAAAGTGGGCGTGGTCATAGTCGGATTTCGGCCATTTTTTACACCAATACAAAGTGAGTTCAGATAAGTACGTGAACTGAGTTTAGTAAAGATATATCGATTTTTAATGAGGTTATCGTGTTATCGGCCGAGCGGAAGGACAGGCAGTCGACTGCGTATAAAAACTGGGCGTAGCTTAAACCGATTTCGCCCTTTTTCACAGAAAACAGTTATCGTCCTAGAATCTAAGCCCCTACCAAATTTCACAAGGATTGATAAAGTTTTGTTCGACTTATGGCATTAAGTATCCTAGACAAATTAAATGAAAAAGGGCGGAGCCACGCCCATTTTGAAATTTGTTTTTATTTTTGTATTTTATTGCACCATATCATTACTCTAGTTGAAGGTTGACATAATTTACCTATATACTGTAAAGATATTAAATTTTTTGTTAAAATTTGACTTAAAAAAAATTTTTTTTTAAGTGGGCGTGGTCGTTGTCCGCTTTTGCTAATTTTTATTAAGCATACATATAGTAATAGGAGTAACTTTGCTGCCAAATTTCATCATGATATCTTCAACCACTGCCAAATTACAGCTTGCAAAACTTTTAAATTACCTTCTTTTAAAAGTGGGCGGTGCCAAGCCCATTGTCCAAAATTTTACTAATTTTCTATTCTGCGTCATAAGTTCAACTCACCTACCAAGTTTCATCGCTTTATCCGTCTTTGTTAATGAATTATCGCACTTTTTCATTTTTCGATTTTTTCGATATTGAAAAAGTGGACGTTGTTATAGTCCGATATCGTTCATTTTATCTGCAATCTGAGATGAGTGCCCAGGAATCTACATACCAAATTTCATCAAGATACCTCAAAATTTACTCAAGTTATCGTGTTAACGGACAGACGGACGGACGGGCATGGCACAATCAAATTTTTTTTCGATACTGATGATTTTGATATATGGAAGTCTATATCTATGTCGATTCCTTTATACCTGTACAACCAACCGTTATCCAATCAAAGTTAGTATACTCTGTGAGCTCTGCTCAACTGAGTATAAAAATAGCTTGGCGGTATATGTACTTCCGCTAAGAATTAGGTGAAGCTGCTCTACCAATTGGTGGCTTGCTTATTTTTTTTATTTCCAATACATTTGACGGAAATATAATCTGAGCTCTTGCCTTGTCCCGTGTATAAGTACCAAACCCCCTTATAGTACCAAGAATAAATAACTGCAATATTCAATAATGGAAAATGGTATTTATTAGACTACTTTGAGAGTACTCACAATACCACTTACACTTCGCAACCAATAGCGTGCTTAAATCAAAACTGAATACTGACTACTCAGCTTGCACTGCTTTTATACTCTCCGTTGCTTCATTCGCATATTTCTACTAAAGTCTAGACATTTCGCTTTCAAGAACTGCTGTATCTTCTGCTTGGTAAATGAGCTACATATATGCGTGTCTACGTGTGAGTAACAACTTCGGCTGATGACTACAACTGTGTGTGTGAGGTATCTCTTCGTTGCCTTGTACATAAGTGTGGCTAACTTTAATATATACATATACATAAGAGTGGCTGCTTCATGTTTGTGTTGTTGCGTGATTATTAACTAGCCCAGTGATGTTAACATTCGCCACATTATTATTATTAAGCCTGGAAGCACTGCGACTATGTGCAGATCTATTGTGCATGACCTTTCAGCCTAATTTTGTAAATGGAGGCTTTTGGTGTATCTAAGTACCTCTTCAGGCTTTTTACTCCATATTACATAGGGATTAAGAGCCACACCACTTAGATGAGAGAGTCTCTGCCTAGCCAGAGCGACGCATTCGCAGAGAATGCCAGCTCATAGAAACGACAAATTTGGGTATTGAATACATTTAACTTATTTAAGTGATATCTTATACCACAGTGTCGCGTATACTATCCAGTGAGAGTACTTAGGCCATCTCAGCTTAGATTAATGGCTGATACTTTCGTTGCCGGAAGTATAAACAGTTCGGTCTGTCTTTGCACTGGGCATTCAATCCAGTGACGTGTGAATTATTTAGTTTCCCAGTTACCCTGGTGTATGCTTTTGTAAGTCCACAAAAGGGCTCTGGACCATAGAATGCTACTATAGCACCCTGATTTGCTAGGTAATCTGCATGTTCATTACCTTCGTAACCCTGATATCCGGGAACCCATCCATCGTTCAGAATTTCAGTCCAGTCATCCACTAGCTTAAATGTAACTGTGTAAGATTGCAAGGTACGCAGAGCCGCCTGGCTGTCTGACATAATGTAGATGCTCTCCGATGTTGAGCCTCTCCGCAGACATTATTTACCACAGACTTCTATTGTATGGATATCTGCCTGAAATATGGTGGGGTAGCACCCCATTGGTATCGATTTCTCGAAGTTCGGCCCATAGATGCTAGCTCCTGTTCTTCCGTCATAGAATTTCGATCCATCCGTAAACCAAACCTTTGAGTCAGGGTCATTATAAAGATTCCCTGTTTGCCAGTGGGTTCTGTGCACAATGGAAATTTCAAAGTTCCGTGGGATTCTGAGCTTAAGAAGCATTACGTCACGCAGTTATAATGTGGATTTCCTATGAATTTTCCTATTATTTTCAAACATATTCCCTATCATGTTTCCTGGCTTCAACTCCGAAATATTTTGAAGTCTTAGTGCGCTTAGTGTTGCCTCTTTCTCTATCAGAATAGGGAAGGGAGGTATTCGCACTATAGCACTAAGTGCATCAGCAGAGGCCGTTATCATCTCTTCCAACTCTTCTCGTCTAAGAACGATACAAATCTCTTTTCGTCTGAGAAAAATATAAAATATTTTTATTATTATCCTTAAAACCAAGACTTATTTATGGTGTCAAGAATGAGAGTGGAAAATGGCGTACTTTACAAAGTTCATGACGCGATTAATATAATAAATCAACTACTGAAACTTTTGACTATCTAATTTTTAATCTTAATTGGGTTTCAACGCGGATTAGTAATCAGTTCCGCCAAAGTTCAGGAAAAAAAATTTATTTAAAGTAAAATTTCAAAAAAAGTCTAACAAAAAGCTAAAATATTCACCAGCATCTACTACACTCTTAAATGATTTCGATTTTTTTTGTATACTTTTATTGCATATACAATAAAAATTAGTATACCATCAACTGTATCTCAATACAAACTATAGGATTTGTTAGTAGTGGAAATAGTTTCAAATATGCAAAACAGGTGCGCAGGTGCTAATCTATAGATGACTGATTGAATGATCGATACGTCTGAAGAAAAATCCTTATTCGTGTCTTTTTTTATACCTTTCATGAATATGAAATGGTATATTAACTTTGGTCCGATGTTTGTAACGTTGAGAAATATAGAAGATAGACTCACCATTAAGTATACCGATTTGATCAGGGCGACGAACTGAGTTGATATAGGGCGTCCGTATGTCCGTCCGTCTGTCCGTCCGTCTGTCGCAAACTAGTCCCTCAAATTTTGAGATATCTCAATGAAATTTGGTACAAGGATGTATTTTTGTATTATAATAGCCATTTCTCGGATCCGGTAGGATCGGACCACTATAACATACATCTCCCATACAACCGATCGTTCAGATAGAAAGGTTTTTGGTAATTTCTCCCTTAATTTCCAATATAAAAACGTTAAATTTGGTGATATATATTCTGATATGTCATAGAAGATTTCCTGTAAAAATCATTTCGAACGGAGCTATATATTATATATATTCCATACAACCGATCGTTCAGATAAGGGCGCTTTTTGCC
Organism: Eurosta solidaginis; assembly: GCF_040869045.1. NCBI lineage: Eukaryota > Metazoa > Arthropoda > Insecta > Diptera > Tephritidae > Eurosta > Eurosta solidaginis. The sequence goes on from NC_090321.1 coordinate 61,718,000, forward strand.
AGTTTTTTATATTTATCTTATAAATCGTTTAGGTATGTACATCTGTTCACTATATATTTCTTATTTTATACAACCGATTACTTGGAGATTACGAACGGGATAAGATTATTGTACAGCTCCATTCTTGAAAGGTATGAAGTCTTCGGCACAGCCGAAGACAGTCCCGTCCTTACTTGTTTCTTCTTTCTTTGTTTTCAATAAAGTATTATTTGTTATTGTCTTTGGCTATTGCATATCTTGTTTAGCACTGCTAGCAGTAAAGTGAAGGTCATGCAGGTAATTTAAATAATGAAGTAATGTCATTTATTAGAGAGAATAAAAAGATCCAAGGTGTTCGCATTAAAATTGAGTAAAATTTGTTTGAGTGACTTAAAGCATGCACATTTTCCTTCAGTGGCGGAAACTATTATTCCTTTTATAATATAATTCCTTGCAAAACTATTAATTTTGGACTTTTAATATATTTGGGCCAAGATAAAAATTATTTTCGAATTTTTATTACCTGAGTCCGATAGAACTATTTAAACTCGGACTTTTAAAAATAAAAGTCCGGAAATAAAAGTTACATCCGGACTTTTATTTTGGGCTTAAAAAATAAAAATAAAAATATTTTTTAATTCGGTTAAACCGTTTCTTTGTTATCAATTCGGACTTTTATTTTGGCCTTAAAAAATGAAATTCCGGATGTAACTTTTGTTTCCGAACTTTTATTTTTTTAGTTCGGATAAACCGTTCCTTTGTTATCAAGCCGGATTTTTATTTTGGCCTTAAAAAATAAAAGTCCGGATGTAACTTTTATTTCCGGTATTTAATTTTTAAAAGACCGACCGATTTTACTTCTATATGTGGACTTTTATGGAAAAAGTTCGAAAAATAAAAAGGATGCGTGATTCGACATGATATTGCTATAGGGATACCTGAAAACTCAAACATTTTCAAATAAGAAAATTTTTTTGACGCGAACTTTTTCGACTCCGAAAAAAAAATAATTATTATTTTCCGTGTTGATTTGCTTTCATTTGTTTCATTAGCCATTGAGTGCGCTTGTAATTCTAAATTGGTTAGTGAAATATTCATCAGACATAGTTTATAATTTGTATCCCAAAGCAGGATTTTTCATCCTGAACCAATGACTAAAACTCCCGCAATGCCACAACCGTGTATTTGTAATTTAATTTATGAAAAAAGTAACTGTCAAATGACGTAACGCTTTTGAAGTTTTTAGGTTTCTTTAATTAATATTTTTCTTTAAATTTTCATTGACGATTTTTCTTAACGAACAAAAATTTAAACTTCGTAAAAGTTGATTTTTTCCTTGCGCTTTTTTATTATTTTCAATCAAATTCTAGCCAAGGGACTTTTAATAATAGTTTATGGTGATGCATAGTATTTGGTCCAGTTTAGGAACCTAACATCAAAGCCAAGACGAATTATTTAAGTGTACCGCAGGGCGTGTTCCGTTCCCACTATTGAGTAATTTTTACATATCAAAGGTCCCGTTCCCACCCGAAGCACTTACCATTGTTTTCTACGCGTCTATGATTACACAATACTTGCAACAGTTCGAGCCCTTTCATCTATGAACCTTGCTGTAAAATTCACAACTATCTTCCTAGTCTTTCGTATTTTTTCTCCTTATGAAATTTGGCATTATCACCTGCAAACTCTTCAGCGACCATATTCACCACGTGAACCAAAAAGGCGTCGGAAATGTCCTATGTCAGAGTCCAATATCCGAAACTTGCAGTTGAAAAAAGCCAAATCTAGGGAGTCACTTGACACAACTTCCAGCTGAATACCGTATAGGTTAAATTCTTATCTATCAATAATCAACCCTGACATACATAATGTATGCCCTGTATGTACGAACCCACCACCGTTTTAGTGGCAATGTGAAACCAACGCCTATAACTTTCTTTGATACAGCATTTTTATTAGAGGATACTGATGGCAATTTCTGAGTGATCGCACCAATTGAATGGAGCAAAGCACTGCTATAACCAAAACCAAATGGAAATACACGACATTTAAGACTTTCTATCTTGATATCAGATATGGGGATATCTCCGCATCCGCCCATTTTTGTCTCTGTGAAATTGAAAAGTGTCATTCACAGAATCGCCCTATTAAGCTGCAACCCCGATGTAAAAAATATATTTTGAAGCAGTTTGAATTATGGAGCTCACAGTTGGTTTTTCTATCACATGAATGTAGAACTGCGTAAATTATTTCCTGTTATCTGCAGGGATGTCTTGGTTTCTTGGTTGGCTTAACAGCCCAAACGATTTTGAGCATTTCGCGATAACTGACACCAATCGCGAGCATCAAGGGAAGTCAAGTCTTTCTACACCTGCCTCTCCCAACTCAGTAGAGGTCTTACTCTGTTTCCAAACTGCAGTATAGACTGAAGTACTTTCTTAGCCGGAGCGTCTTCGTTCATTCGCGTAACACAACCTAGCTAGCGAAGTATTTGGGTTTATATTCGCTGCACAATCATCCTATCTGCGTAAAGCTTGTAAAGCTCATCATTATACCGCCTTCGAAACCCGCCGTCATCATGACGGACAGGACCATACATTTTCCGGACAACTTTTCTCTCACGCACTCCTAGGGCCATCTCATCTTCGCCCGATTTATCTCCAAAGTGATTTAGGTGAGCTTTTCTTCCAATTTGTGTAGTGCTCCTTTTAGTTTTTCCTACAAATCGGCATGACGGGATCTATGTACATGTTTTATTCTGATTCTGAACGGCATTTGCACGGCATATGAATTTTCACTGAACCACTTTTCATGACAGAAACACACTCGAAGTTTTTGCCAAATCACTGTCGAAGGGCGACCCCGATTATAAAAACTTCTTTGTAATTGAAACAAAAGTATAAATTTTTGATGTTACTTTGTCCGGGAGTTGAATCCAGGAGCTCCGTTGTGGTGTATGGCACGCTACCATCCTACCACATCGGCTACATGACAGGGCCTCATTATGCCAGTTTTTTATCCGATATTTTACTAGAATGGTACCATGTTATATTTTCATTAGATTGAACACAAATATAGTGAAAAAAAAAAATAACTGTAACTAAACCGTTCTTGAAATTGTAATGCACGGATGTGCGAAACTAAATAATTGACCTTATAGTCTTATGAATCCATGACCATTTCGAGAAAAAAACAGGATTTTTGACATTATAAACATTTCAAATTTGACGTTTGAACCTTTATGTACCGTCATAGCTTCAATTGACTCTGTGGCCAATTAAAGTCGCCATAATGTCAATTGACGTTATGCCCATTGACTTTATGTCACCCCTCCCACTCATTCACCTCAGTTAGTGATGGTAAATCAGAGCGCCTTTGTGAAAGTTTTGGTATTTTATGTATAGTACAAAATCTGCCCTTATCTATCATTTCACGGCTAACACCGTGTTGTTGTTGCTATGGTAGTGCTTCGTTGCGATGTGGGATTATTGAGTTGACACCGGGTGTGGAGTTATTGGTGCTGTCACACTATTTCATGACGCCGTGCCGCAATATCGCGCCAATAATACCAGACTACACCTTTTCCAGTTTAAGTTCAGATAATTACAATTCAAGTTCAGAATTTCCAATTCAATTTCAGAAATTTACAATTCGAGTTCAGAGTTTCCAATTCAAGTTTAGACAATTACAATTGAAGTTCGGAAATTTCAATTTAAATTCAGAAATTTACACTTTAAATTCAGAAAATTACAATTTAAATTCAAAAAGTTTGTCAGGAATTTTTTCTTTCATGCAAAGGAAATTAAAGTATGTAAGATAGTAAATGGTAGCGCTAATAATTTGATACAAGGATATGAAGGCCTACCATCTGTTAAGGAAGCATCGGACTTTTAAACTTACTAAATCAATTTTGCTACTTATGTGCTTCATAGCGAGATAAACCGTTTCCTCTTTTCTCTCTCGTCCTGTAATAAGAGGTCAGTTACAAGGACATCTAGCTATATTCTAAAGGTAAGAAGCATTGATCTGCATTAAGTATGACAGCAGTGTTGACGAAATCAACGGAGGGTCCACAATCCCACAAGTAACGTATAAGTACTGTGTGCATCAAGTCTTCCTCCACCTGCCTCTCCAAACTGAGGTGTCGACAAAAGTACTTTCATCGCCGGAGCGTCCTCTTACACTTGTTACAAAGAGTTTGATTTCTTAGCTCGGGATGTACATGCCTTGGAGAAAACTTGGGGTACAGTATATCGAATCCACCATTGTCAACGAAGCATCCACACTTTCGCAAATAACATATAAGTATTACTTTACGTACATAATATGAATTGGAATAATAACTTTTGAAAAATAACACCCTACTTATAATTTTCCGAACTTGAATTGTAATTTTCTGAATTTCCTGAACTTGAAATGAAAATTCTGAACTTGAAATTGAAATTCTGAACTTGGATTGTAATTTTCTGAACTTAAATTTTCTGAATTTAATTTGGAATTTCTGAACTTGAATTGGAAACTCCGAAATTGGATTGTAAACTTCTGAACTTGAATTGAAAATTTCTTAACTTAAACTGGAAAGGGTGTAGTAAAAATTCTTTATGAAACTTCCGCCATGAGTGCTAAGAGATTTAACAGCGATATCTCTTGACAGTTAGTGTGTTAAAAGCCATTTAATCTGTTAAGAGCTCTACTCGGTTATTCCTTATAATTAACTCTGCCTAAGGGGCGTCAAAGTAAGAAAATTGCTGCACAAAGGTCGAACTAACAACCAATAACATAGAGCTAGGCGATTATTGCTTTCTGGTGTTCACAGCACCGCCGTCATCAATTCAGTGTCGCCAGTAACACCAGTAACACCAAATATGTGCTTGACACATAAACATCATTCGACTCAATGGCGCATGCAACACCACCAACTCACTCTTTAGCCGCGACACAATGAAATTTTCATATAGATGCCTTTAGTACTGATTATGCATTCCAGTAACATCGCCACAATCAACGAAGATGTTGCGTGTGTCCGCACCCTTAGCCAAAGCAAATGTCAAATTCTTCTTTTTATGCATTGCATGCAACAAAATTTGTAAGATGGCAACGTTTTCATGTCATATGGTGCCAGTGTAGCTCAATCTACCGTTCTTCATAAAAATACGTGCAATCTACTCATAATGCATAAGATTGAGTTAAACGACTTTATATGAAAAACTGCTTATGGACGGGACTTTAAACAGCATCAGAATTTCGTTTGGTTTTATAGTGCTAATTCACGGAGTTGACACCGGCCTTGGCGTTGTTGTCATGGCATCAACACCACAAAAAATGTGCCGATACCCAGGTTTTTCTATGACTTTTAAAAGATTTTTCTTTCAAGTAAGCAAGCGAAAAGCATCCTTTTAACAGCAGTACTACTGAATGACCCCATATTAAAACAAAAAATTATAAATATTTCCTTAGGTTATTACATCACTCAAAATTTTCTCAATCTCACAAATCTTTCATTTCAACTTAAAATAAATAATTAACTTTTATTCTTGCTAATGTTGCCACTTAAAATTAATGTCACAGCGTTGACAGCTACTATGGTGGTAAATATAATAATATAGGAAGCAAAAAAAGAAAAACAACAACAAAAATCAATGTGTTACACTAAATGACAGCAGGAAGAAGAAAGGTGAAAGGAAAAAATTTAAAATATTGCAAAGTTTATCAGCAGCTTTGGTGTTTGGTCGAGTAGCTCAGTTGGTCTCTGGAGCGCGCGCAGTTGTTGCTTGTCAGCTCAAATTTTTCACCAATGGCTGTTGCTTACACAGCCGGTGGATTAGCTAACGCCATGCAGTAGCAAATAAATGAAATAAACCAAAATACAAGACAAAAAATAATAAGACGAAATAAATAAGTTAGTTAAATAAAAAGAAATATTAGTCACAAAGCAGTTTATGCAAAATAATAAACTCAACGGCGGAGCAAATGTGCAAAAAAATAAATTAAAAAACAAGTAAGGACGGGTCTGTCTTCGGCTGTGCCGAAGACTTCATATCTTATCCCGTTCGTAATCTCCAAATAATCGGTTGTATAAAATAAGAAATATATAGTGAATAGATGTACATACCTAAACGATTTTTAAGATAAATATAAAATAAAAAAATGGCAAAAGACCCCCTTATCTGAACGAACGGTTTTATGGGATATATAATATAGATAGCTCCGATCGCAATGAGTTTTACAGGAAATCTTCTATGATATATTAGAATATATATCAACAAGTTTCACATTTCTTTATTGGAAACTAAGGGAGAAATGGCCAAAAATCTTTCTATCTGAACGATCGTTTGTATGGGATATATACTATATATAGCTCCGATCAAAGTGATTTTCTCAGAAAATCTTCTATGATATATTAGAATATATTTCACAGAGTTTCACGTTTATACTTTCTAAATTGCGGTAGGAATGACCAAAATCGTCTTATATGAACGATCGGTTGTATGGGAGATATATGTTATAGTGGTCCGATCCTACCGGATCCGACAAATGTCTAATATAATACAAAAATACATCCTAATGCCAAATTTCATTGAGATATCTCAAAATTTGAGGGACTAGTTTGCGTTCAAACAGACAGACGGACGGACGGACAGACGGACATGGCTATATCAACTCAGTTCGTCGCCCTGATCAATTCGGTATACTTAATGGTGAGTTTATCTTCTATATTTCTCAACGTTACAAACATCGGACCAAAGTTAATGTTCATGAAAGGTATAATTACAATAAAAACAAATATTAACCAAAACCACAAAGTAGCGCAACAACAACCACAAGCAATATTTGCTTTGTCAGTAAAAATGTAGAAAGAAAGCAAGAAGAAAAATTGTGCCATGTTACACCATACAATATTAAAGAAAAACAAGTAAGGAAGTCTAAGTTCGCGTGAAACCGAACATTACATACCCAGCTGTACACTTGAAATGTTGTTGTTGTTTGTTTTTTGTGCTTAATAGTGTTACAAGGCTGCGCAATAATACATATACATATGGTTCTATTCTGAACTAATCTTTGTTCGAGTTATGGCTCCCGAAACATAGAAAATTGCTTAGTCATAAGAGGGGCGGTGCCAAGCCCATTTTTCAAAATTTGAATTTTTTCCTATTTATCGTTATAGATACATTTGGGAAATGAAATACCATGATATGAAGCTTTTTTTGCAAAGATATAGCTTATTTTATTCATCCACGACCCTTTTAAAAATATTTTATATAAAAGTGGGCGTGGTCTTTAACCGATTTCGTTTATTTTTCTTTTCAAAACATTCCTTATAGTAAAGACGACCTCTCTGCCGAATTTTGTTACGATAGGTTTAACGATTTTTATTTATGATTCATAATATTTGTAAAATTGATTTTATCACAAGTGGGCGGTGCCGCGCCCATTTTAATTTTTTTTTTTTTTTTCAAACCTTTATCTAGAGTCTCAATACAAATCCACAAGTTTCAACATTCTAGGTGTATTAAAAAAAAAAATCTGGTTTTTTGTGTTTTCCAAAATGTTGTATATATAAAAAGTGGGCGTGGTTATCATCCGATTTCGCTAATTTTCTACAACAATCTATTCTGGGTCCAGATAAGCTCGTGAACCAAATTTGGCGAAGATATCTCTATATTTAATCAGGTTATCGTGTTAACGGACAGACGGACGGACGGCCACGGCTCAATAAATTTTTTTTTCGATATTGATGATTTTGATATATGGACGTCTATATCTATCTCGATTCCTTTATACCTTTACAACCAACCGTTATCCAATCATAGTTATAATACCCTGTGTACAAGTACAGCTGGGTATAAAAACACACAACAACAACAATAACATAACGCAGGTCGCCAGATTGGCGGCTTGTTGCAAGTAATGGCATAATGATGCGGAAGCTAGGCGTTTTTTCGGGCACTTACACGTACACAGTGAAACTGTAAAAATAAAGGCATAGAAGCACTTAATAGATGGGCAGTTTTCGTTATAATCCAAAAGTTATTACAGCAAGTTTGAACCGAATTGCTCTTCCCTTCGCACTCAAATGTAGTTAGTTTAGCGATGGAGCGTTACCTTGTGAGACAGAAAGACCCTGGCAACTCCAAAATCAAGAACATAAGCCTGTGCATCAGAAGACAAATTCAGGCGGACAAAATAGGAGGAACTGTTGCTTGTCAAACCCGACTTAGCACTAAATTACCACCTCACACAGATATTGAGCGGGTACGGCGGCTTCAAGGAATATCTACATAAGCGTGGAATAGAGGAGGATCCTTTCTGTTCATACTGTCCCTCCGGATTGGAAAGCGCAGAACATGTAATATTTCACTGCCCTCGTTTTCGCGGCGAAAGACTCTCTGTACACAGAGTTTTTGGAGAGGAGCCTTCCATTAGGAATTTAGTTCCCCGAATGTGCGGACAAATAGATTTTTGGACTGATGTGAGCAATATGCCCTTTATAGTTATGACGAAATTGATGCATGCTGAAAGGGAGTGCAGAGAAATGCGCATACGAAGTAGTGGCGACAAAATCACTTTTGCCCCCCGTGACGTTATGCCTAACGGTGGTCCCACGGGGTGCGGATACATGAACAGGATTAGCCTGGTTTCATTGTGCCACTTGGGGGTGGTGCTTTTTACTCCATGTGACGTAGCGACTTTGAGTCACGCCACTTAGGCGAGATAGTCTTTTCTTGCAGGCAGATTAAGGCAGATTTTCTCCTCGTGCTCCTTTTGAATTATTCTACAAATTGACGGGATGGGATCTACATGTTTTACGCCGACTCCGAACGACATCTGCAAGACAGATGAGTTTCACGGAGATGCTCTTCATGACAGAAATATACTCGGAGTGTTTGCCAAATTACTGCCGAGGGGCGATCCTGCCTAGAAAAACCTTTTTTTTAAGGAAAAACTTTTGTCAAAATTTTTGAAATTGCTTTTGACGCGTCGTGAACCCAAGATCTTCGGTTTGGTAAGCGGAGCAAGCTACCACTACACTATGGCGGCCGCCAGTGTCCCTATCGTATCCACTGAGAGTTCGTAGCCCCTCTCTGCTTGAATTAATAAATTTGGCTGATACTCTCGTTGCTGGGAATATAAACAATTTCGCCTGTCTTTGCCCTCGGCACTCAACACAGTGTCACCTGAACAGCCTTTTTCCCCAGTTACTTATGGTTTCCCTAGTGTGACTCGACAAAAGGGGTCTGGATATTAGAACGCTGCTAAAGTACCCTTCTTTGCATTAGCACAATGACAAAATATCCATCGCCTTCAGTGATAAACTGCTCTCAGTCGTACGTAATGCAATCCTCGGTAATACGTAATGCAATCCTCGGACGCGCACATAAGTCTAAAGACAGCGCTCTTCAATCACCGCCTAGTCTTGAAAGGAAAATTTTCTGTGTGGTCGGCAGGCGTCGGTTCTGTTTAATAACGTAACGTCAAAATCCAAAAGAATCAAACTAGGGGTGTCGCGGGTTGGTTTCCTATCTACACATTGTTTCATTTTTGTATATCGAAGCTTCCTTGCCCACCAGAATAATGTCTCCATTGTGTGCTACGCCGATGACTGCAGGATAGCCACACCGTCTGTGATTTTGAGGTTTGCTGTATAATGGAGGGTGGGGCCGTGTGTAGAAGTCCACGAAAGTGGGGAAAGCTTCTGACCGCCATTCACCTGGGAATGGCCAGAGCGATTCTTTTGGATGCGGTTCAAGCAGCTCACTACTGCCGGTCGCTTGCGGCCAAGTATCCTCTGGGTAGCCGCTAAACACCCGTTTAGCGGTGAGCTAATGTGAGAAGGCGACAACCTGGCTAGGCCACTCTGACATAATCGGTTTAAGGGCTAGCCGGGGGAGATTTCATCGGCAGCGTCTGTACACCTCTAGGTGCGGCTGCAAGCGGGCGTCTGTCTTGGAGCAAGCGGCTCGCTATATAAACGTGCCAAGTAATATTTTCACCCCGCTGAGCGGGTTGTGCGCTGGGCTTGGGACCCGCCACGTAAAACCATACTCCAATGAAATATAACAACAAGCCTCGGATAAATACACCTTCTATTGATGACGACCATGGCAAACGTTTGAAGGACAATGAATTGAGGGCATGCACCTGGAACGTCCGCTCCCTGAATGGGATTGGTGCAGATGCCCGGCTGGTTGATGTCCTCGTCAAAGCAAAATCTGACATCACCGCCATCCAAGAAATGCATTGGATGAAGCAAGGTAGAAAGAAGATCAAAAATTGTGACATATATTGGAGTGGCCATGCGAATAAGCGCAGTTTCGGCGTTGGATTCGTGGTGGGAGAGAGACTTTGTCGCCAAGTGCTGGCGTTCACGCCTGTGGACGAGCGTCTCGCCGCTATTCGAATAAAAGCAAAATTTTTTAATATATCATTCATCTGCGCCCATGCGCCGACAGAAGAGAAAGACGATGAGGTGAAAGACACTTTTTATGAACAATTAGAACGCACATACGAGCGCTGCCCCCGTCATGATATAAAAGTCGTGCTTGGCGACTTTAACGCCAGGGTGGGCAAAGAAGGTGTTTTTGGCCCTACAGTCGGAAAGTTCAGCCTACACAATGAAACTTCTCCTAACGGACTGAGGCTGATTGACTTTGCCGGTGCTCGAAACATGGTCATATCAAGCACGAGGTTCATGCATAGAAAGATACATCAAGCTACATGGCTGACTCCTGATCGAAATACTCGCAATCAGATCGATCACGTTGTGACAGACGGACGGCATGCCTCCAGTGTTTTAGATGTGCGAACGATCCGAGGACCTAACATCGATTCGGACCATTATCTCGTTGCAGCCAAAATACGCACCCGCCTCAACGCGGCTAAAAACAAGGAACAAAAAACACAAGGACAGCTAGACGTCGAAAAGCTTCAATCACAACAGACTGCCAATGATTTCGCAACTCGACTCTCACACCTGCTCTCTGAGGGCACAACTCATCCTGAAGGAATACAGGAGCAGTGGGAGCATATCTCCAAAGCACTTCATACTGCCGCCGAGGAAAAAATTGGTTACCGGCGGCCACGAAAAAACAACTGGTATGATGAAGAATGCCGCGTTGCAACCGAAAGAAAAGACGCTGCCTACAGGGCTACGTTAAAAGCGAGCGCGACAAGAGGAGTGTGTGAACGCTATCGTGAGTTGAAAAGGGAAGCGAGACGCCTTTTCAGGAAGAAAAAAGCAGAAGCAGAAAGGCGTGAGTGCGAGGAGCTTGAGCTGCTAGCCACCAGGAATAACGCCCGAAAATTCTACAAAAATATACGGCGACAGACGGAAGGTTTTAAGACCGGGGCAAACTCCTGTAGGAATGAAAACGGCGACCTTGTAACTGATGTCCAGAGAGTGCTTAGATTATGGAGGGAACACTTCTCTGCTCTCCTAAATGGAGGCAGCAATTCACCGCGCAGAGATGAAGAACCAGATCCCGCAATCGATGATGATGGAATATATGTCCCCCCGCCCGATTATGACGAAGTTAGAATAGCAATAACCAGATTGAAAAACAACAAGGCCGTGGGCGCTGATGGATTGCCTGCGGAGCTATTCAAGTTCGGCGGCGAGGAGTTGGTAAGGCGCATGCAGCAGCTTCTTAGCAAAATATGGGCGGACGAAAGCACGCCCGACGGTTGGAATCTAAGTGTTCTTTGCCCAGTCCACAAGAAGGGGGATACTGCAAAATGCACCAACTATCGTGGAATCAGCCTTCTTAATATCGCATATAAGGTCCTTTCAAGTGTATTGTGCGAAAGATTGAAGCCCACCGTGAACCGGCTGATTGGACCTTATCAGTGCGGCTTCAGACCTGGTAAATCTACCATCGACCAGATTTTCACAATGCGCCAAATCTTGGAAAAAACCCGTGAAAAGAGAATCGACACACATCACCTCTTCGTCGACTTTAAAGCCGCCTTCGACAGCACGAAAAGGAGCTGCCTATATGCCGCTATGTCTGAATTTGGTTTCCCCGGAAAACTTATACGGCTGTGCAAAATGACGTTGAGCAACACCATCAGCTCAGTCAGAATTGGGAAGGACCTCTCTGAGCCGTTCGAAACTAAACGAGGTTTCAGACAGGGTGACCCTCTATCGTGCGATTTCTTTAATTTGATGCTGGAGAAAATTATACTAGCTGCAGAACTTAACCGCACTGGAACAATATACTATAAAAGCGTGCAATTACTGGCATATGCTGATGACATTGATATCATCGGTCTAAATACCCGCGCTGTTAGTTCTGCTTACTCCAAGCTGGAAAAAGAAGCGGTAAAGATGGGTTTGATGGTGAATGAGGACAAAACGAAGTACCTGCTGTCACCGAGCAAGGAGTCAGCGCATATGCGCCTTGGCAACCACGCTACTGTTGGCAGCCATAATTTCGAAATAGTAAAAGACTTCGTTTATTTGGGAACCAGCATCAACACTAGCAACAACATCAGCACTGAAATCCAGCGAAGAATCAATCTTGCCAATAAATGCTACTTTGGATTAGGTAGGCAATTGAAAAGTAAAGTCCTCTCTCGGCGAACGAAAATCATACTCTACAAGTCACTTATCGTACCCGTCCTGCTATATGGGGCAGAAGCATGGACCATGACAACAGCAGATGAAGCGGCTTTGGGAGTGTTCGAGAGAAAAGTTCTTCGAAAGATTTATGGACCTCTACGCGTTGGCGATGGCGAGTACCGAAGAAGATTTAATGATGAGCTGTACGAGCTATACGCAGACATCAACATAGTCCAGCGAATTAAAACGCAGCGGCTGCGCTGGCTAGGCCATGTTATGCGAATGAAAGATGATGCTCCGGCCAAGAAAGTGTTTCTATCGGAACCCGCCTATGGAAGCAGAGGTAGAGGGCGGCCCCCACTCCGTTGGAAGGACCAGGTGGAAAACGATTTAAACTCCCTTGGTGTGACCAATTGGCGCCGGTTGGCGGAGCGAAGGAGCGACTGGCGCGCCTTGTTGGACGGCCATAACCGTTTAGACGGTTAAGCGCCAATTAAGTAAGTAAGTAAGTGTATAATTAACGAATATCTCATTTGTCTTTTCAGTTCTCGCAAAATTTGGCACTGTCACCGATAAAATCTTCGGCGACCTTATATACAACATAGGCATGGCAAATGTCGGCAATATTGGACATCTACGTCGATGGTATTTCGCTACCGACTGTCCTACATCAAAAAATACTGGGTGTTAGGATCGATCATGCAGCCGCCATTGCACCTAAAGTTTAGACGCGTAACGTATACTTCTCGCTGGCAGCACTTGGGGGAAAGACAATGAAACGTTCATAGCTACCTATAAAGCAATTGGTCAGCCGCTTGTGTGCTATACGTCTCCGATATTAATATATTCACAGGAGGAAACTGCAGCTGGCAAAACACTGCAGTCGAAACTGCCACGGGATATCTTGTTATGCCACCAGAATACCATTTACACAGCGAGTCTAGAGTACTCCCCATACAGAAGTGAAACGAAATGCTCAACAAATAGTTTCTGTTGAATACCCATCATCCTGGGCATGCCAACAGACATCGGATTGAAGGAGCCTCACCTCTTAGGGGCTCACGGAGTCATCTTCGTAAGCACTAAAACGTATGGGAACTGAGCCGTTTGATGCTGATGAACATAAAGAAGCCCTCAGTCTTACTCATGATGCGTCGCTACAACAACAATATGCACTAAAACAGAATCTATGAAAATCAATGCAAAATTTTTTTGTAATGAAAACTACCCATCTATGGCAGACATACCGTTTAACGTACTTTTAAATATTTTCTAATCTTCCCCGTTGCATTTGCATTGATTATGCAGTCTTGCCTGAAGTGTTTCGTTTTTATAATTTTTTTATGCATATTTTATTTAATTAAAAATATGTCTTTGTTGTTGCTTGCATACACACTTAACACTCTTATTGGCGTAATCAAAATGTTATTATTTTGGGTTCGATAGTTTCTTCTTGTTTCATTATGTCATCACAATTGTATAACTAGAGAAAGAGTGTTTAATCATTGCCTTTTGTATGTATGTATTAGGGTGGGTCGATTTGTATGGACGAAAGTTAACCGATATCGCCTGCGAAATCTAATTTTTTTGACTTTTTCGACTTTGCTTTTTAAGGTTTTTTCATGACCTACTAAAAAAATTTTCAAATGTATACCATGTCCGAACCAAAAATTTCCGCTAAAAACGTTGTCGATAAAAGTATTTTGAAAAAAAAAAAAAAAAAATTTTACAATCAAATGAAAATTTTTTAGTAGGTCATGAAAAAAACCTTAAAAATGAAAGCCAAAAAAAGTCAAAAAAATGGAATTTCGCAGGCTGGAAAATTATTTTTTTGGGTATGCGTTAGGTTAGGTGGTAGCTGCCCTGATAAGGATAGCTCACTTCGACAACACGAAGGTCCGTTGTGATACCATATACATCAAAAATAACGGTGACTTAGATCTAGCTACTTAGAGAATCGTTGAGTAGCAACGATAAAGCTCCGAATGATACCGATCTCAACTTTGGATAAATCCTCGGGAGATCCAAGTAAGTCGCGACCGAAGAACTTTCGCCTAGTTCTGGCATCATCATCCTCCATAGAGCTGCAGCAGGATGGCGTTTCCGGTATATTGAGACGTACCGCATGGATACCCATGGGAAAGTTCCTTGTCAAAACCCCAATGACCATTGATAGGTGAGCCTTAGTGAACCCAATTATTTCAGCAGACCTCCTGCCATCCACTTTCGGCCAAAAAGATCTGGTGTCCGCCCCACGTTTGCTGAGCTGACTCGAGGCCCAGCTATGGAGAAGCAATCCACAGGTGGCCAGCGGAATCCAGAAATCCGTACAGCCATCTTCATCATTTGTACCGATGCGGGCTAAGAGATCCGCTTGACAGTTACCAGGGATATCACTATGGCCCGGGACCCAGATAATCTTAATTGTAAAATAATTCGATGCAATCGAAAGCGAGGTCAGGCACTCCTAGACCACCCTCGTTCGCACTGTAGTTGAGCTCAAGGCCTTTAGAGCCGCTTGGCTATCAGAGTAGATGTTAAATTCCCTAACCGCAGTAGCACTGGATAGCATTCCATCCACCGCATCCTTAATCGGAGCAACTTCCGCTTGGAATACACTGCAGTGATCAGCCAAATTAAACTTGCGGTTTACATTTAGCTCTTGACAAAAGTCCCCCCACCAACCTTTCCGTCCAGCTTCGACCCATCTGTGAACAAGTTAACCGGTCCCATGCCCCAGATAATTCCTCTTCCCCACTCCTCTCTCGGTGGAATGACTGGGGTGAAGGTTATATAAGGAGCAGTTATCGGCATACGATAGTCCGTTCTGTCCGGGATAAAGTCGAAACTGGTAAGAAGGCTAGAGTGTCCGCAGTCAGAAAGCCCATAGCCCATATCACGAAGCCTGCCCAAAGACCTTGCCGCGGCCGCCTTTCCCGCAATATCTATTGGATATACATATGTTCAGCATGACGTTCAGTGGGTATGCGTAGTAAAACTTTTTTTCCCGAGCCCAAATCCTATCGAAAAATCGATAGCGCGATATCGATTAATAAATCGACCCAGTCTAGTATGTACATATTTATGCACATATATTAGGCTGTTCATTGTTATCAAAATTGCTTTTTTTGGCCCGTTTTCGAGTCAGTTTTAAGAGGATCTCTAATAAACAGTATTCAGTCAAAACAAGTTGGAAAGTATTCAGTCAAAACCAGTTGGGTAAGTAACTTTAAGTAACATAGAACTTCCTCTCTTTATCTCTCTCCCTATCTCTATTTCTATGTCTGCAAATTTCTAGGAACACACACTAGTAATAATTCTACGAAGAGTATGTTCGCTGCTCGACTTCACTTCTTATTGTTGTTGTTTTTCCAAAATATATCTTCAGCAAGAAAGAAGAATCTCCGGATGAGATTACCGAGAAAATTCCACGTGATCTTACTAAACCATTCCCGTGATTGTCCGTATATCACCTTAGTAGTGTGAGCTAAATAATTAGCATTGGTATCTACGCTATAGCGAAACACACAAGATCAGAAGTAGTGCAGAACTATCGAAATAAAGGATAATACTAGTTCGATTTCTGTCCGCGCTCAATGCTTTCAACTGAAACTTTCAACATTCCAATGTCCTACGAAATGGAGTCGCTCCCTTTGCATACGTTAACTGGTTCAATCGTAGGTGCTTCTGAAATAAACGCAGCGTTTGAGATAAATTAATTTAAACACACATAGCTAAGACTTTAGCGCTGTTGGTACAAGTGTTTCTACCAACTGTCCTACTCTGCATCTGATTAGAGCTAGTTTGGAGGCATCCATTTAACCTGTAGTACAAAACTCCCACTTTTCGTGAATGTCTGCCATTTTCCGTGCAGGGTATACAAGAACTTTTCTGCCCAATTGCTTGGAAGGACGTTAATCAGATCACGGTGAATGCGATGAAAACAATTGTACTTCCCCTTTGCTAAGCACATGCACTGGCCTTGATCTGTCTTCACAGATGAGCTGTAAAATCTACATGGCGGGTGTGAGACAAGTTTGGCCACCAAATTGATGGATTCATCCAAACCCGCGAAGCAAAAGGAAGTTTGTGTCATTTAATCGCCTTACAGCTTTCGACATTCGAGTTCGAAGATGGTGCGCAGTTATACGTCGACGATGTAAGGCACCATAACCTCCGAAGAGATCTAAGGCCGAGCTTCTCTTCCAATTTGCGTCGTGCTCCTCTTGATTTTCCCTGCAAATTTCCCGGACGGGGACTACATGTTTTATGCCGACTCCGAACGGCATCTGCAAGGCAGATGAGTTTTCACTGCCGAGGGGCGACCCCGCTTAGAAACATTTTCTTCTAATTGAAAAACTTTATTTCTAAAATTTTGATGTTGCTTTGCCTGGGGTTTGAACCCAGGGCATACAGTGTGGTAGGCGCAGCACGCTACCACCACACTACGGCGGCCGCCAACGTCGACGAGCTTCTCTTAAATTAAAACAAGAAATACCTCAGAATATGTAATTTTTAAAAAACGAAACCTAAACGTAGTTACCATAATCTCATACGCAGATGACTGTTTCACAATGATTACAAGATGATCCGTAATAAATCGCTCTCGGGGAAATGTCAAATAAATGCAAACTCAGGGTTAAAAAGGTAAAACTGGCCAATCAATATTTGTTTGAAAGCCACGAGATAGGTACCAGGACCTAAGAACATCGCAGCTCAGCCACGAAAAAAAAAAAAAACAAAAAACCTTATCAGAAACCAGGATCTATATTATTGTAACGAATTCTGAGAAATTTCTGACAATTATGTGCTTTCTACTAATCCTTGAATAGCTGAGTTTTCGAATAAATAACTCCAATATTCAGAATTGCAAAATGGTCTTTATTTGGACTACCTCGGGTGTAGTTCTTCACAAATTCAATTATACTTCACTGCTAGCGTGCTTAAATCAAATCGATTACTGGCCCCTCAGCTTGCGCTGCTTTAATACTTTCGGTTAACTCGTTCGCCAATTTCTCTAGGTCTAGACATTTGACCAATATGCCTTCTAGAACAGTTGTATCTCATGCTTGTTTATTTCGCTATCTACACGTGTACCTGTAGTTTATGTTTTTCTTCTAGCCATAGGCGTGTGTATGTTTGAGCGCTTAGCTTCCGACTGCATATATCTATAATTTCTCTGCTGCAAGCTGCTGGTTATGTGTAAGGAATATTCTTCGTAGACCTGTACATATGTGTGGCTGCTTGCTTTAATGTGTACATGTACGTAAGCATTGCTGCTTGCTGTTTTTGTTGTTGCGATTATTTACTAACAGCATGGTGATGCTAGTATTCGCCACATTATTAAATAACTCCGTTTAATCTGACAGCATGGTGATGCTAATATTCGCTACATTATTAAATAACCCCGTTTAATCTGGTCATATAAATCGTTCCCGAGATGGATGGGCTAGTACCTTAATGGTGCTATGTTACCGGAACGTAACCGTAAGCGTCGCCGATATGGTCGCCAAGCCTAAAGACTACTCACTGGAAGAAGCTACAGGCATGCCAAAATACTGCCCTCAGAACCTCTACGGGTTGTCCTCTTATCTCCCCAGAACACCATCTACATAATGAGGCGAGAATACTCCCCATCAGGGAGAGAAATGAAATGCTAACGAAACAGTTCTTGTTGAATTCCCAGAAACCTGGGCATCCCAACAGACATCTGATTGATAAGCCGACACCGCCCAGAGGCTTAAGAAGCCATTTACGTAAGCATTATTAGGAAATACGGCACCTGAGAACACAGCAGTATGAAACCAAAAAACACAAGCAGGTACTCAGTGAACTTCACAAACAGGCGTCGGACCTCTATGTCAGGAATTGCTCGGTGAATCCTGTACTCAAAGAATATACCCTAAACTTGCAGAAGAGGAACGAACACTCCCCAGGGAAGCGCGAGTCACCCTAGCTCAACTTCGATCTGGATACTGTTACAGTTTAAACTCTTACTTATCCAGAATCAACCCCGACATACAAAATATATGCCCTGCTTGCAATGTGTCCCCACATGACACCAACCATCTCTTACAATATGGAACCAACGCCTCTAACACACCTCTCATTATGGTCCACCCCTGCTGAAACAGCAAGTTTGCTTGGACTACCGTTAGAGGATAGATATGAAAATTTGTGATCGGTCACACCTATTGGATGGGGCGAAGCACTGCTACAACAACAACAACAACCGGAACGTATCGTGTCTGTATTCGGCAAAGAACCATCAACATTGATAACACTCCCCATAGCCTTCGGGGAGCGTATTTTTCGTTAATACAATAACAACAAACACCTATGAATTTTCAAAGTGTCAGTGTCCAGTTGCCCTTTTTTGTGTAGAATCAATACCTTGGACTGTTATTTATTAATTACATTGTGGATTATGAACAGAGCAGTTAATAAGCGGGCATGGCAGCTAACATAAATTATTTAGCAATGAGTTATTTAAAAGAACAAAAAGTATGATGAACCACCAACAAATTTATTTGATAAATAGGCCGCTCTTTTATTGTAATCACTAGAGATTGTGTTTATTGTATCTAATTTTAGATGAGCCAAGGAGATTACAAAGAAGACAAAAAAACAAATTAACATAAAAGATTAAAACCATTCTATTATACACCTTCGTAGATATATTACATCTGTATGTGTATATTTTTGTATATCTCATTACATATCAGCACCAATGTCATTGGCAATGATCCAGTTTGACTTGTTTGAGAATGTTTGTTTATAAAAAACAAAAAAAGAAGCAAATAAATGCAGAAGAATACAATTTGAATGAAACTGGAAAAGAATAAAAATTAAAAATAAACTAACTAACCACATCTAAGAAATACGACATTAATTGGGCTGTCGCAAAATAAGAGCTTGGCAACAAATTAAAATTAAAATTTGAAAAAGATATATTTTTTTTAGAACGACAAGAACAAATAGCATACGATTTTGAGGTATTTTAAGCGAGCTTAAAAGAAACTAAAAAATCAAAACATAAATAAAATAAAAACATTACTATGTCTATTTATACTGTAACGAATTTACTGCAATTCCTCTTATTTGCAACGTTCTACTAACGTTCGAATAACTAAACTGTTGAATTAACAACTCCACTATTCAATAACGCAAAATGGCCTTTATTAAAGTACTTCACAAAAACATTTCTATTGCTCGACAGATAGAGGGCTTAAATCAAACTGATTTTCGTGCCTCAACTGTTGCTGCTTTTATAGTGTTTGGTTTTCTCGTTGACATATTTCTAGGCGGATCTATTCCAGAATTTACTAGTTAGTTAGCAGCTATAAAATTACTAACTATAACTACGTTTATAGCTTCTCATATGCGCGTGTATATGTGAGTGTTACTTGCACAAATTATTGCCTACTTTTGAGCGCATCTCAGATAAGTTATATGCATGTGTTTGTGTGTTTTCTCTCCGCTGCGTGTACGTACATATGTTTATATTTATGTAGATACAAGCGACTGCCTGCTTTATTGTTTGTTTTGGCTTCATTTACTTAGCATCAGACTAGTGATGTGAGTATCACTTAGTGTCACTAATATTCATCATAATATATACATTGATGTTTAAGCATCCCTCCTACTCTATTGCGACCCCAGGATGTCTTTTGAAGCTCACGTACGGTACCATATAATCCGTTCACCTTAAAGTCTACACTCAAGCTGCTCCTAGGCCTCAAGCCTTGTTGCAGTTGCTAGCGCTATATTTTTGGAATTAGGTCTTCAGGCGTGATGTGCAGAATGCATGCAATGCTGTTGGCGAGGTAGTTTTAAGGGCTTTCGTTTTGCTAAACGTTGCTAATCTGCATACCCCTAAATGAGGTTTCGAACGCTTAGTAGGGAACTTTTGAGCTGCTGGATTTTCTCTTAGTTGCAAGCTCGATTTGGAAAAAATAAGCCAATTTTGCAAAACAAAATATGTCAAAACAATAAAGAAGTGTAAGCTCGGATGTAGCCTAGCACTATAAAAGCACCTCTAAATGAAATGTGGGTTTATATTTCCACCCTTCCAAAAAGGTTTCCATGATTTTTTTTTATTTTGTTTTAAATCAACCAAAGAATACAACTTTTGTAAAATTTCAGTATTTTCTTGAAAATGTCACGATTTTTTTTTTTGTTTGATGTTCTTGATGAATTTTCTAGAAAAATAGCGCAAGAAAAAATATTCTGAAATTTATAAAGAAACGGATACTTTTTCAGAACCGGATACTTTTTTGCCGGGAATTTTTTTAGAACTATATACTTTTTTTAACTGCGTACTTTTATTGAGATTGGTACTTTTTTTTACCGTGTCCCTTTTTAGAACCAAGTCCTTTTGAACAGATTACTTTATAAAAACTTGATATCTTTGAACCGGGTACTATTTTAGAGCCGGTTGCCTTTAAGAGCCTTGTTACTTTTTTGAACCGGTTACTTTTCAAGAGCCGTGTCCTTTTTCAGAA
The DNA here is from genome assembly GCF_040869045.1 of Eurosta solidaginis. Classification (NCBI taxonomy): domain Eukaryota; kingdom Metazoa; phylum Arthropoda; class Insecta; order Diptera; family Tephritidae; genus Eurosta; species Eurosta solidaginis. The sequence continues at coordinate 61,739,042 of NC_090321.1, forward strand.
GTGGGTACTTTTTAGGAACGGGTATTTTTTTCAACCGGTTAGTTTTTTTGAGCTGGTTCAGCCACTTACCCAACGAACGCACTTAAAGTGTTCGATTATATTAACAGTTACAGATCTTCGTCGGCGGTATGGTGGTGTGGTCGCCTACAAGATAACTGCGAGAACTCACGTTAGCGCTGGTTTCTTATTTTTCCTTCATACGTTATATAGAAACTGCTTATTTAGAGCGCGGTTATACCAGCCGAGATGACAAGATATCGTATACCGATCCGGGGACTGTGCACCATAAGGTCATAACTGTATGATCTGGAGGTCAAGCCGTGATAAGAGCGAGAGCAGCGAAAAAGGATTCGTAAAGTCACAGGAGGCCAGAAGATCGGGAATCAAGTGATTGATAAACGCAATACAAAGCTTTATAGCTTCAAGCTTTCGAAACCCAATTGTCAACTCCACATACGCGAGGGGAATCCTGTTACAAATATGAATGTATTATACACATGTTAAGCAGGTGAGGCTCTGGCGACCAAAAGTTCCCCACGGCACTAGGGGATGGGCGGCATGGCCTATAGGGGTTAATGTGGTGATATTAATCGTTTTCCAAATGATCGGGCTACTACCTTTATGGTGCTTTGTTACCAGAATCTACCCGATCTGTATCCGGCATAGGACCATCAACATCGATCACTCCTCAAAACCTGCGGGAAGTATCTTTATCGTTAACACAACAACAGGGGAGAAGATCACATGACAATGCTAAAGGATACAGGCCTCACTAAGTGCCCCCACTAGGAACATCATTAGGTAGCAAGAAATTTCCCTGTATATCACCACGGAATTGTTCAGTTTGAGAAGGAAGCTGGTGCCTTTCCTGTTCAAGCATGGCCATAAGGGTCTTGAGACTTCGCAGTCAATCATGTTGGTCCATATCAAGTCCGTTGCCCCCACTTAAGTAGTACCACTTTTCTCCAGGGTTTTTCAAACCAGAAACTCTATGAACCTACTGACCAAGAAAAACTTAAAACAGAATAAACAACAACAATATATGTAACAGAAATATTGAAAACATTCATACGCTAAACGTTTAAAAAGTACTTATGCAGAAATCAACTTCAGCAAACTGCGTAAGCGATTCAGTTTGCTTGCATTGACTAAACAAACAGCTGCCCACATGTTACTGCTGTAACCATTGCCCTGTATAACAAAAAAAATATATTTGTAAGATATATGCACATACGTAATGCACCCTGCAGAAAATCCTATGAAATATGCAATCAGCATTTGCATATCCCTATATTTCAGACCTTCCTTTTTTACTTCATTAAAAATATTTTTCGATCACCTGTTGCAATTGGAAATATCTATAGATTTCCAGATATAGGAACTGCCTATAGGCATACCACAAATAATAGAACTACAAACTACCTTATAAATAACTAGTTTATAGTAAGTAAGCAAAACGTATTTTAACTGTGTCTTGCAAAACAAAAATGGTCACTTGTGACCATTGATGTGACATCGCGGCAAAGCCTGGCTGATTAACTTTAATGAAAGTGCATCATAATTTGCTGCTAACAAGTTGTATTCCCTACTGGGTACTTATACTGACACATATGTATGTTTTAATATTTCTCTTTTATGTCATTCAGTGAAATGTGCTGACATTTCCAACACGCCGCCGTAACCGCTTAACACGTCTGGTCTTAACCAAGTCTGGACTCTTGGTTTGGTTTTGTCTTGATTTTGACTTTAGCTGGCATTAATTGACATTGACAACTGCAGTTGGTGATAAATTAAATAAAAACATATGCAAAAAGTGTTATTGTTGTACTACGTTTAAAAAATGCTGTATTAATTTTAAAAAATGTTTGTTTAATTTTTGTTTTTATTAAACTGAAAACGCAATTCAGCTGAAGTCATTGGATATGTGAAAGCGCTAAGCTTGGTTGATGCCTACTGTTGCAGTTTTACTGCGTTGTTTTAGTTGTTGAAGGTCGAAGAAAATGTGTAGTTGGAATGCTTTTTAAAAATTGAGTTCTTTTATCTGAGAAAAATTTTTATTATTTTTTAATTTTGTTTTATTAACTATGTTATATGTATTTATGCAATGTACTGCATATCATATGATTTCAAATTTTAAAATATCAGCATATCACATCGTAAGCATCATTTGATTTCACAAGGCTCTAGGTTCAGCTGGAGCAGTGCGATAGGTAATATAATAAGCGGCCCTTCTGGTCATAGACCTTCGAATTTTTTTTTCTGCTGGCATACTTATGGTATGAAGCGACTAAGTAAAATCCAAGGACCCAATGGTTCGAAGTGCCAAAAAAATCGTTCTTCGGAGCTTACTGCATTCATAGTCACCAAAATACTACACACAGCAACAACAAATATCATCAGTTATATCTTTTGGTTTTGTTTTTGTATAGCAGGTCATATGAAAGCTACAACAACAACAAAGCAATACCAATGCCCAAAGTAGACCAAAACTTAAGTTACTCATAACTGCAACTAGATTGTCAGGCCTGAACATGTCGACTGCTGAATTGAATTTCACCCTATCTGGGCTGCCATTATAATTATATCTGCAATTAATATTATATCTTAAGATCTCATACTATGAATGCGGTAGGAATACCGATCGCAAAATGCGATTAAAGCACCATGGCTATACAATCCTGTATTGCTCGAAAGGGAGCAATGTGACGCTGTGTATAACTTGCCCCACCCTTTCACGGTTGTTAAAAACTGTACTGCGCGGAGCAGATAAAGTCAGTTCTGATCTGTATATACTGTATCATAGATATTTGTAAAGAGGTTACAGCTCCTGTCCTAAGGGAATGACCCCCTAGTGGGATATTCGTGGAGGCGCTGGTTTTACCTCAAATTTGGGGGGAATTCAATTTTGGGCGATGTCGACAGTAAAGCGTACTCAATGGAGCTATACTCTCTCTGCTCCGCTAAAGTTGAAAATATAACAATATTTTCGGAGTAATGCGATGTCTTCAGATTTCAAAATTTAAAACAAAGTATTCTCTTAGGATTGGTGTGGTACCTTCGTTAAAAAGTTGGCAATAAAATAAGTACTTGGAGGCTGTGATGCCTATTTTTTGTGGATGACAATCGACAATTGAAAGAGTGGGGTATGTGCTAACTTAAATTTTTTTTTTTGGAAATTTTTGAAACTGCGTTAGGCTATGCTGAACGGTGGTATCTGACTTGGTGTAAATGTGATTAGTAGCTCAGACTTTATGTCGTAGACCCGAATGGACATTTTGATTTGATGTGACGAAAAATTTGTAATGAGATCCCTTAGTTGTGATGCAGGCTATTCTGGTGCTTAGAAAATGTTGTTGACAGCGCTTTTATGTAGCATTGTATCTTGTGTGTGATTGACCCAAGGAACAGAGCAGTATGCAGTTAATTATTAATGGTTAGATTAGAATCGTATCGGAACTCATGGTGCAGTTGCCGTCAACCGGATGTCATCTATAAATCTTATAAAATAAAGTCGCTAAATGCCATGTATGCACATAAATTCACATAGAATGCTCCGATTTTAAAACGGTTTTTTGCATTTGAAAGCTTAGCTACGTGAGATGGTACAGTTAATATAATTTGAAGGTATATATTATAGGGGCGTGGCAAATTGCCAAAATGTAGTAAGAAATCATAAAATTTTTGTTTACACAGCTATAACTCATAAACGCTAGGATGGATTTGGAAAATTCTACTTTTCAGCAAAACTTTGAACTATTTACCTTCGATCTGCATCAAAAAAAATACTTGATTCCTTTCTTATATATGTTTAAACAAAAGTAACATGTTTAAACAAAAGTAACATTTTGATTCCTTTCTTATATATGTTTAAACAAAAGTAACATTTTTACCAAAAAAATCGTTTGTGTGATTGTTCGGTGTCAACTGTGCGAGCAAATTAGTTTTGAGTGAGACATGATGCGACACATACGTATATACACATAACATTCGCTGCATTATTTAACTTCGGCCATAGGTTTATAGGTATGTATGTGTTACATATGTATGTACATACACAAATAATAATAAATAGTTAATAATGCATACATCTCTCGAAAACTACTCTTTCGATAAAAATATTGAACATTTCCTTAAAATTCTTAAACAAAATTTTTATTTTTTGGTATTTTTGCATGTATCACTACCACTACATAGTTTAAAACAGAGTCGCTTTTTCTGTCCCTATGTCCCTTTGAATGCTCAAACCTTTAAAACTACGCAACGGATTTTGATGCGCTTTTTTTTAGTAGATAGAGTGATTGAAGAGGAAGCTTTATATGTATAATAACATCTATTAAATAGTGAAGAAATTCTGTCATTTTTGAAGTTTCTAATGTGATGTATATATATAAAAGAAAGTGGTGTTAGTTACACTATTTATAACTCAAGAACGGATGAACAGATTTGGCTGAAAATTAGTGGAGGGGTAGTTTAGGACCAGGAGACAGACATAGGATACTTTCTATCCCGTCCTGGCTAGGGTCTTGAGATCAAAACGTGGACTTGGGTAATCCTGTGATATCTTTGGGTATATTATGGGTATCAAATGGAAGCTGTTTATGGGTACTTTGATACGGGGTACGGTGACTAAGGTCTCGATATTTAGGCCAAAACGTTGACCCAGGTACCCCTTGAAAGTGGTAATACAACATGGATAACAAAGGAAAGTTGTTGATGATTGCTTCTAACACTAGGATGTGCTTTTACATTATGGGTATCAAATTGAAGCTGTTGATGTGTGCTTTAGTACAGAGTAATCTTTATACCCCTGGGTGACTAGGGTCCCGAGACATAGGCCAAAACGTGGACGCGGGTGCTCCTAGAATGTGTTTATACAATATGGATAACAAATGAAAGCTGTTGCTGAGAGCTTTAAAGTAATTTTATATTGTGATATTCGATTTAGTCGCATCAACCTGGCAAACTGATAAATATACATGTGAAGCCGAAATAAAGACATCAATTAATAATACCCATATACCTATTTACATACGTCCTATTCGATTTGCTTGAAATTTGGTATATAAATTTGCCTATATTAGTATTTACGATCCTTTTTTCCGGGAAGTAGACCAGAGACGGGCTGGGACTGGGATTAAGACTAGGACTAGGACTGAGACTTGGAGTGGGACTGGGACTCGGAGTGGGACTGGAACAAAATACATACCACCCTCTGGGATTGGCAATAAGGGATGAAGAAGATTGGGAAAAACTTCAGAGAAGAGAAAAGAGGGAAGGATACTGACAAAGAGATAGAGTGAGACGAATATAGAGATAGATGAAGCGAAAAAGACGGAGGGAGGAGAGTATAAAAGGATTAAGAAAAAGTGAAGAGGGGGGGAGGGCAGGGCTAGACGGAAAAACTTATTAAAATTTATTGAGATAGACCAAATTTAGGGCAGAACAACGTCTGACGGGTCTGCTAGTTATCCATAAAATGGAAAAGGGTTTAGATATACCTTGTATCTTACCAAGGTAAGACCCTTTGGAACAGGGACGGAAAATAATAATTATTTTTTTCGGAATCGAAAAAGTCCTGGTCCAAAAATGGTCCTAGGTGAAAATGTTTGAGTTCTCAGGTATCCCTTTAGCAATATCATGACGAATCATGCATCCTTTTTATTTTTCGAACTTTTTCCATAAACGTCCAAATATAAAAGTAAAATCTGTATTTTTATTTTTTGAGTCTGATAGAAAAGTCCGAGCTTAACTAGTTCTATCGAACTCAGGTAAAAAAAAATCCCAAATAAATTTTAATCTTGATCCAAATATATTAAAAGTCCAAAATTAATAGTTTTGCAAGGAATTATATTATAAAAGTAATAACAGTTTCCGCCCCTGGTTTGGGAGGTTATTTGGTACCAGCGAACGCCACTGAAGTGAACATGGAGCCTTTGTTGGGCCGATGACCACGCAATTAGATGCGTTGTATATATGACACCGTGAAATTGACCCATAAGATATGATAGGTCTGATATCATATCACATCATATCAGGTCACATCATTTCATATCATATCACCTGATTTCTTTTCATTTAACTTATTTTATTTTATTAGATTAAATGTTTGGGAAAAAACTGAAATATCTGGAGATCACTATTAAAATTTATTAATTTTAACTTAGTTGTTTTTTTTTTTTTTGCTTAAGTTAAGTGTTTATTTATTTTAATAAATTTTTGCCAGTATTTTAACGTTTTGTTTTTTTTTTTTAGTTTTTTTTTTATTCCACTTCAACGTCACAGGCGGTGAAAGTACTCTTCTCGTTAACACTACTCATACATATTCAAATTTATGATTTACGATCGTTTAGCTATCAACCCACGTCCGTTCGGTCTGTCAACACTCACATTTCCGTCTCTGAATCGATTTTGTTTTTAAAATATTTAGTGGATTTCTTCTTTCTTCACTTTTGTGTTTTTTTTTTGTTATTGAAATTGTTCGTATTAAATGGGCTTAACTTCATTGTTTCGGTCATTATATTAAATCGAATAATGTTGGTAATTTGTTTTTTTTTTTCAATTTTTTTAAGTTATTTTCTTTAATTTTTTGACTTGGTTGTGTTGATAATTTTTCTTTATATAATTTAAATTCAGTTACCGCACACTTGTAAATATTTAGCTGCCATTTGTTGTTGCAGATTGTACTCAACGTCCGTCAGCTGGTCCAACAGTCCGTAATGAAGTGAAACCGATTGGCAAGTTGTAGGAGTTGTCGGAAAAAAAATGGTTTATGTTTGTGATTTGATGATTTTTTTGGTGAGATTTTAACGACTCTTTTTAAAATTTTGGAATTTTGTTGTTTATACAAATTTTTTAAATTATCCTTACGCATGTTTGTCCATGCGGTACTTCTGAATATATTGGAAACTCCATCCTGCTGCAGCTGTATGGAGGATGATGAGGTGGAATCACCAAATCACTTTAGGCTTGACTGCACAGCTTTTGTCAGAACTAGGCGAAAGTATTTCGGTCGTGACTCACTTGGATCTCCCGAGGAGCTATCCAAGGTTGAGATCGGGATCATTCGGAGCTTTATCGTTGCTACCCAAGGATTCTCTAAGTAGTTATATCTACGCCACCGTTAGTTTAGTTTATTATATGTGGTATCACAACGGACCGTCATGTTGTCCAAGTGAGCTTCCCCTATCAGGGAAGCTACCACCCAACCTAACTTATGTTTGAAGTATGTCTTTGTTTTATATGAACTATGTGAGACCTGATGTGATTTAAGAAGCTCTATGAAGATTCGTGGCTCATACACATTGTCACATTGTTCCCTGCGGCAAAATATTCTGTGAAACTTTCAAAGAGCTTATTTCAAAACATATTCAAATATTGAAACTTCTATAGAAATTGATTGAAGTCGAATCATATCGGTAGTACTGGTGATGATCGATAGTAATCGATAAAAACACAGTCAACTAATATTAGAAAATTCATTGAAATCAGGTCTTATCAATAGTATTCGAGATTATCGATAATAATCAATAACAAATTTAAAAAAAAATGAGTCTGCTAAAATATTTGTTAACGCAAATTAAAAGAAAAATTATTAAAATCTTCATTTTAAATTAAGATCGATAAAAGTTCATTAAAATTGATAAAACTCAATAAAGTCGTTGAAAGTCTATAAAAAAATATCGAGTAAAATCATTAACCATACAATTCTGTGGAAATAGAATTAAGCTGACAAGACGAAGAAATAACGAAAAATTGGTTCCAGTCGCGTATGCTCTTAATGTGAAGGTCGATAAATAAAGTTGCATATCGATAAAACCTGGCATTAAATAACTATAGATTTTTTGATCAAGAGTAGCTACAAATTCAGCAAATTTATAGAATATGAATATAAATGAGTATGGCTAAAATTTCATACAAACTAGTAACATCGGCGCATATATCTAATAAAATCGATAAAAATCATTAAAACCCGATATAAAACTATCGAGTACAATCGGTAAACCACTGAATTCTGTCAAAATAAAATTCAGGTAGAAAGACGAGGGAATATACATATAAAAAAAAATATGTGTTCATATGTGCTTCTAATAAAATTGCCGATAAAAAAATTGTGTATCGAAAAGACTTGATTTGAAATAAGTATCGGTTTTGTGGCGTAAATTTAGCACTACTTATTTTTACTATGATTCTAAAAGTCGTGATTGGAAGAAAAACTTTTAGTAGATTAAATTCATTAAAACTTATAAAATCCTTTCAAACCAATCAAAATCGTGAATCATCAGAATGAGTTGATAATATGCGATACAAAAACATAGATTGCTATCAGGAAACTATTAAAAATTTATTAACAAATAAAAAAATCTGTGCAAATTAAAAAAAAACCCAATAATCGATTATTATTAGCTAACTGATGAAAATCAATTAAAGAATTAAAAAGTCTGGAAAAATGTAAGCAATCGATAATCACCGATGAAACTGGAAAGCATAGTATCGAAAAGAATCGATAAAAACCCATAACTACTATCAGTTAATTGATAAAAAGTGGTCTAAAGACATCCGTATAAAAATTATTGCTTTCTACATAAATAATCGATATAATCATTGATATAAGTCGATAGTACAGCTTCGAATTGAGTCGATAAAAATCATGCAATATTATCAGTTAATTGATTATCTTATGGCATCGATTAAACAAAAAATCGGTTTAAACCACCATAATGTCATAAGAGTCGATAGTAATATACCGAATTTAATAGATAAAAAACACATGCTTTTACCATTTAATTGAAAAAGTTGAAAATTGATATCAAAATTAATCGGTAAAAACAGTTAACTGAAAAAAACCAAAAAAAGTAAACAAATCTGTTTAAAGCAACAAAAATTGATAACCATCGATAAAAACCTATAGTACGGTTAAATGAAATAAATTGATCAAAAATCACAAATTTTATAAGTTAATTGATAACATGTGATCTAAAGACATCCATATATCTCAACAAGTCGGTTCCTGCCAATAGAAATGGATAAGAAACAAAAACATTCGATATTAAGGTAGCGAATATTGTCGATAAAAAATCATGGAATGTTATCAGTAAATTGATACAAATTTATCTAATGTCATCGTGTAGAAAAAAATCTTTTCAATATACTAAAAAACGATAATCTTTACTAAGATTTGATAGTTAGATATCGAAGGCAATCGATTAAAAATCCTGGAATATTATCAATTAATTGATACAAATTTATATGAACTCAAAAAAATAAAAAGTTCTTATCGTTAGAATACTTTCAATAGTCAATCGATTAAAAAATCGATAAAAATGTAGTACAATAGAATAACACCAATTAGTTTAATACAAAAATGATTGAAATGGATAAAATAATTGACTGAATGTTAAAAGCGTAAGCTTTTCTAAAATCTGAAGATATCATTTTTAACAAAGAATCAACAGTCAATACAAGAAACCTGATAACAATCTATAAGAGCCATAATAATTCATTCAAGAAACAACAGCGATAAAAATGTAAAAACTTTAAAAATATACAATCTAAAAATATCTTAAATAAATAATCGAATATCAGCGTTAATTTCGTGAAAATGTAAATGTTATATAGCTAACTATACTTCACAAAATATAGACAAAAACATAACAACATATTCAAATTCTATTAATCGAAAAAAAAAATTATAATCCTCGATATCAAAAGTTTTTAAAAATGTGGACAAAGGTAAAAATCGGAAAAAATAGATTGGAAACGGTCAAAAATAGTCGTTTATTAGAAGCGATTAAAAAAATTACGAAAACTATTTGGACAAAAAAATAAAACAAACAAATGTATGGCATGAAATTGTTTGTTTGTTATAAGCTATTAACAAAATTTCCAACTATTTGTACAACAAAAAAAAAAAAAAAAAAAAAAAACACCAAGTAAAGGTGTCTAAGTTCGGTGTAACCGAACATTATATACTAAGCGTGAGCTTCAATTGCACATTTCATTTCAGATAAATTACTTTTCTACATAACACGTGGCACCGTCCATTTTTAAAAAATGTCTCTCCATTTCCTCTTACAATAAAACTTGATAAGTGAAATATCATTGATTCAAAACAATTTTTTTCTAAGTTGAAGCTTATTATTCTAGTCTACGCCTCTTTTAAACTTGTATTATATCTAAGTTGCCGTGATCTTTAACCGATCCTGTCCATTTTTTCTTGAAATATTTGCTCCTGTAGGAAAAATCTGTGTACCCAATTTTATTACGATCCGTTCATTTTTCTTCGAGTTATGGCTCCCGAAACATAGATAATTGCTTAGTAATAAAAGGGGGTTTTTCCTATTTATTGTTATAAATTCACTTGGGAAATGTAATACCATTGATATAAAGCTTTTTTTGCAAAGATATAGCTTATTTTATTCGCCCAACACCCTTTTAAAAATCTTTTATATAAAAGTGGGCGTGGTCCTTAACCGATTTCGTTAATTTTTCTTCAAAGCATTCCTTATAGTAAAGGCAACCTCTCTGCCGAATTTTGTTACGAAAGGTTTAACGATTTTTGAATAATATTTGTAAAATTGATTTTATAACAAGCGGGCGGTGTCACGCCCATTTTAAACAATTTTTTCAAATTTTTATCAAGAATCCCAATATCAGTCCACACATCAAATTTCAACATTCTAGCTGTATTATTTACTAAATAATCAGGTTGTTTGTGTTTTCCAAAATGTTATATATTGTGAAGAATGCTAGCAACACTAAGGGATACTATCATCTCTAAGCCGATATTGAGCAGTGACTTGTACCTGAGATACTCCCAAAAGTAGGCAATTATTTGTGCAAGTATCACTCACATATACACTCGCATATGAGAAGCTATACACGTGCATCTGTAGTTAACTATGTAAATTCTGGAAACGCCTAAAAGTATGGAACGAGGAAATCACAGGGTATGAAAGGAGGTAAAGCTGAGAATCAGAATCAGTTTTTTCTAAGCACGCTATCTGTCGAGAAGTAGTAGTGTTATTGTGAAGTATTTGAATAAAGATTATATTGCATTATTGAATATTGGAGTTATTTATTCAACAGTTTAGTGATTCGAACGTTAGCAGAAGTTTGCAAATAAGAGGAATTTCGGTAAATTCGTTACAATATATAAAAAGTGTGGTTATCATCCGATTTCGCTCATTTTCAATATCAATCTATTCTGGGTCCAGATAAGCCCGTGTCCCAAATTTGGTAAATATATCTCAATATTTACTCAAGTTATCGTGCTAACGGACAGACGGACGGACGCACGCACATGGCTCAATAAAATTTTTTTTCGACACTGATGATTTTAATATATGGAAGTCTATATCTTTCTCGATTCCGTTATATCTGTACAACCAACCGTTATCCAATCAAAGTTAATATACTCTGTGTGCAAAGCACGCTGAACATTAAGCAAGGTGAATTCATTACCAAATGTTGTTATCCGAACAGCTGATTGTTTCTGCTTGATAATTTTCCATAAAACAACTTTGTATAGCAAGGTGTCAGTTAATTGAAATCAATGAAAATTTTATTTTACTTGACTTTCTTCTATACGAAGAATTTGTTGAGTTCGCTTTGCCATCACCGTGCACAGGATCGCCTTGCCTTGTATAGATTCGCCTTGATATCAAGTCAAAAGAAAATTGGCATTGATTTCGATTAACTGGCATGTGGTTGCATTAAAGCGTTGTTTGGAAAATGTTAAGAAAAGCAAACAGCTGATGGGTTAACACCACTTTGTACTGAATGTGCATTGGTTTTAGCCCGAAGATTGACCAAAAAGGGCTTTTATTTATTTCCTTTTTCAATAAATATGCCTACTAATTAAAGGTGCGAACTCCGCCTGGGACCGGCACGCGACCACCAATCAATGTCTTCTTTACTAATCGCATTGTTTGCTAAAGAAATATTTTTATTTATTTTCCTACCAACTCTAATAAGTTCACACTTATTTGATTTCTTTAGCTATTTTATTGTTGTAATTTTAGAATTCAACATTTTTCTGCCACTTAATAGACAATGGAATTGTTACATTGTCGCAACAACAATGCACAAATCAAACATGCACTCAGACTCACAGACAAACGTATGTTTGAGTTTCGTGAATACCACTCAGATGAAATAACAACAAAAAGTTAGAGATGCAAGCATTGCAGCGGCCGACCAACTTTGTCTATGCATACAATTATTCAACTGAGGGGTGTGTTGACGTTTTGCACCTTTACGTAATTTTTTTTTTAATGCTGCAGTTTTAAGAAATTTTTTAATTTTTTTTTCATTTGCTTTGTTGTCATTTCGCTTATTGTTTCATTGTTTTTTTCGTTATTTGAATTTTCAATTTCATGGCACTCGCAAGCACCGCACATTTTCATGGTATTTTTCGTATAATTTTTTGTTTGAAATTTTTTCTTTCACAAACCTCTGGCATGCATAAGTGTGACCTCTTCATTGTTTCTTGTAATTTTAAGTCGGCTAATAAAATTCATAAGAAACAAAAAGGAATGACTTATCAAAAGTGGATGAAAAGTTAAAATAATACAAATATTGTAAAGTCAAATGACCTTTTTATTATGATTTGTTTTTTTTTTTTGTTTTGTTTTTTGCTATTGAAAGTTGGAGGTGAAAATAGTTGTTGAGTAATAAAATTTTGATGTATGAAAGGTTTTTGTCTAGCTGTTTAAAAGCTGAACTATTTTTTATATGTTTTGAAATTTTGATGAAAGAGCGCTTTGCATTGTCTTGCGTTTTAAACTTTTATCGGGTTTTATCGATTTTTTGCTATTTGAAAATACTTACATAGATGTTTACGAAAATTTTCTGAAAAATTGTCAATTATGCTCGGTGTTGTTGTTGATACTTTCTCCATAAATTTTATTTTTAAGAAGGGATATGGTTCCTTTAATTTTTGATATATCTATCGATTAATATCGATATTTTCTAATTCTTGTAAATTTTTTTCGGTGTTGTCGATATTTTTCCATAAATATTATTTTCACAGCACCATATATATCTCGTTCGATTGTTATCGATTTATCGATTTTTGTGAGACTATCGCTAAATATCGACTTTTTCGTATTCTATTTTTTTTGGTATTTTTTCAATAAATTTAATTTTTCAAACTTTTTCTTTCATATTGAATTTTAATCGGTTTACTAATTATCTCTCTCTGTCTTGTCAATTATGCCTGAAGTGGGCCCGTGAGGAAGTAGAAGTAGGCCGAAGGTAGTTCAAGAAATTTGCTTAGTACTGCAACCGTTACGAGGAGGAAGAAGTTTCGATCGGCAAAATATAGGGGAAACGTTCGGCTGAAGGCGACAAGATTGCTTTCAAGAGGAAGAGACGGCACAGTATCAGGGACGCAAAGCAGGCCAGATGACAAGCCAGCTGAAGATCTTAGGCTGTAGAACAGATGGCGCCAAGCGAGGTAGTAACTATCTCGAAAGCAACCCCATCGAAAGCTACAAGTCAGAGAGAGGACGTTAAAAAAGGTGATGTGCCAACCACGTATGTTGAAGTAGAAGAAAAACCAAAGGGTATAACGCTAAGACTTCGGCTTTCTCAGAGGTGCCAAAGGAAGTTCAAGCAAATACTCCGGGTGTTCTCGAGGGGATGGGTGATATGACAAAGCATTAACTGACTGTGGCGCTGGTTGATCGTAGCAATCTTTTCGGACAGATGATTACTGAAAGTTCAAGATCTGTAGAAAGCTGAATGTGCAAGATAATGACGGAACCAACATTTCATTCGCGAAGATGATAGCCTACGACAACATCGTGAGCTTGCTGGGTGCAATTTGCGTGGGTGGATAGAGCGCAGATCCCCACAAAATTTAAAATGTGGATACCATGCGTAATGAAGCCGGACGATAAGCTGCGACTTCTGCAGAAACAGAACCCGAATATACCGAAGCAGGATGTGAAGGTACTTACTTTATCTTGGCCCACGGAGTAGGGTCAGCACTACATCTTCCACAAATAAACAAGTTGGTGGATGATATATTGTATACGCAGCTTGACAACATGTTCTGCGACACAGGAAAATAAGTCCCAAGGATAACAATAACAACACGCTAGAAGCGGGTGAATTTGAAATGAGCTTCGAAGGCATTAAAAAAGGGATAGGTGGAGGACGCGAACATCACGACGAAGGTGTTAGAGGAGGCGAACAGCCCAATGTTACTTCGAGTCCCACAGATGGATACCCAGCACAGCATTCACGTCTCGGGAAAAGAAGTCCCGAGGACAACAATCATAGCATGCAAAAATCGAGAGAGGTTGAAGAGGACCTCGAAAGTTCTAAACCAAAAGGGCAAGAGGAGAACGTAGACACGAAGGTGTTGGAGGAAGACAAACAGCTCAATGGTGCTGCGAGTCTTACAGATAAACCTCCAATAGAGCGTGTTTGACGTGGCGCTGATCGAGGAGTCATAGGTCTCATCAGAAGGAAAGTTTTCTAGGTTCAGCGCTGGCGGGTTTTGCGTTTACAACACGCAATTTAAACGGGTGGTGCGAGCTGCAAATTTGGTAATGAAATAGCTAAACTGCATACACATATGCTACTGAATTACGCTATCGAGGATCTCACAGTGGTGGCCGTCAAGCGGATAATTAAGCAGGCATTTATTCTGACATCCTGCCATATGGCCCATACTGCAGAGCGAAGCTCGCACGGGCAACTACAGAGATCTGTTAAAGATCCACAAGTGTGAAATTTCTAGGACGAAGATAATCTTATGAAACAATTTTACGTAGTAGTGAATCATCCCTTGAGGTGCTTTTCGACACAAACTTCCCATTGGGAGATGATCAAAAAATACTAGCGGGCAGCACTTACACTTCGATCACGGAGCGAGAAGCGCCGGCATCGGTGATCGATACCAATATTGTATAGGCGGTCAAGACTTTTCCTAAGTTTTAATCGCCGGGCCCAGATGGTATATTTCCAGCCAAGCTACAAATCTTGAGTATAGCCGTCGAGGGATGGCTTAAAATAAAATTCAATGGGTGCACAAGACTAAATCATGCACCGCACACTTGGAGTGCTGCGCGTGTAGTTTTTCTACCAAATGCGCTGAAGATCGGTCATATGTAAGACTATAGACCTTTTAGCTTAAGATAATTTCAGCTGAAAAGCTTTGAGAGGGTGATAGATGTGTAAATAAAATTCAATGTGGATGAAGAAATATTCTCCAAAATCCAACATGTGTGCAACAAAGGCAAGCCGGTTGCACGGCACTGCATGGGGCGGTTACAAACATAGAGAAAGCCTTGGAATATAAGGAGTATGCCTTAGGACTCTTCTTAGACATTGCTGAGGCTTTCAAACAATGTATTTAAGCGGGCGTTAATGGATGGTTTTAACTACATTGAACATCCGGTCATAATCAGATGCATCAGCTGCATGTTAAATTTGCATTAAGATGACTTCAAAAATGCGTAGTAACATCTTTTCTGTGGACGATGGTTATCAGCCAACTGCTCACTAAGATACTCAAAGGATTTCTTTCCATATCTTAATAGATCAAACAGGCTTCAGTAGCTGAAGAACGCCTAGCACTATGTAACAAATAACGAATTTCGCACAACCTGAACTTAAAGCAAAATATTCGAAAAAAATTATTTCGAACTCGAAAATTCGAAGATGTTTATTCTAAAGGAAAATAATAACACTAAAAATCTATTATTATTGCTGATCACATGTATAGCAGCGATAACTAAAATAGCAGTGGAAATCTTCATCAAATTTCGACATTTAGTTATGCAAACCAATCTCTAAACGGTTTCGAAAAAATTTTCTTTTTGCATTTCAAATTTTTTTTTTTTTTTGTTTGTAACATATTAAATTTTACTTTAACAAAGCGCACGTTATAGGTCACGTAGAATTCTTTTCGATTTTTCACAACAATTTTTTTCCAACGGTGTTTCAGACTTTCTTTTATATAAAAAAAATCACATTTTGTATGTAGGAAAATAAAAAGACATTGCAGAAAGAAAATTTCCAAATATCAATACGAATATTGAGTGAATTATAACTCGTAATTTGTTGGACAAAAATTAATTGGGCTAAAAAATAGCATACTAAAAAAGTTCAAAAAACTCTAAATAACAAGCTCAAAATTATCTTCAATTCGATTCGATTTTCGAATAATTGAACTTTTTCCAAATTATTTTTGAGACTAGTTGCGAAGTTCACGGAAGTGTTTTTTTAGATTATCGAAAATAAAAAAACCAAAATGTGTTAAGCGTTGTCACTGTGATTTCGTCCTCGCTGCAGTGCATTTATGTAAATCGGAAGAGCTTGAATACCCGAAGATATATGAAGTTAAAAATTCGAAAAAAAAATTTCGATCTTGAAAATTCGAAAACTCAAACTCGAAAATTCGAATATAAAAATAATAAAACTAAATTATAATTATTTTTTCAAATCACATATATTTGTACAAAATAATGATTGAAAATAAATTTTTAATTTTATCAGAACCCTTTCTAATTACAATCCCTGTAATACCTGAAGAACATATGAAGCTAAAAATTCGAAAAAATAAAATCAAAATCGAAAATTCAATATGTAAAATAATAATACTAAATTATAATTATTATTACAAATCACATATATATGTACAAAATAATGATTGAAAATAAATTTTTAATTTTAGCAGAACCCTTTATAATTACGATCCCAGTATTACCCGAAGAACACATGAAGTTAAAAATTCGAAGAAAATTTTCGAACTCCAAAATTCGAAAAAAATTATTCGAATATGAAAAATAATAACACTAAATTATAATTATTATAACAAAACACATATATATGTACAAAATAATGACTGAAAATAAATGTTTAATTTTAGCAGAACCCACTATAATTACGATCCCTGTAATACCCGAAGAACAGATGAAGTTAAAAATTGGAAAAAAAATTCAAAATCGAAAATTCGAATATGTAAAATAATTATAATTATTATTACAAATCACATATATTATATGTACAAAATAATGATTGAAAATAAAATTCCAATTTTAGCAGAACCCATTATAATTACGATCCCTGCCAATAAAAATAACAAAAACTTCGAAACGCACTACACGGCGTATACGTAACACAATTTTTATTTGTTTTCGTTTACTTTAAGGCTGTGGCATGCTATCAAATTCACTGGATGTACATATCGCTCATTTACTTCAACAGTGTCATAACTCACAAACACAATTTTCCAGGAGAACAATTCAAAGATTTTAACTGCCATATGTTGCGCATATAAAGGCATATTTTTATTTGTATAGCACGTGGTAAGTTTTTAGAGGATCACAAAGATTTTTTTATGCAACATAGATCATGTTATTGCGTACGTTTATATGTTATTAACTCAAAAGTCATGTTTTTTGAGTTATGACACTATTGAAGTAAATGAGCGATATGTAGTATGAAACAAAATAAAAAAACGCTGCGCATAAACACAAACTAATTAAATTGTTGCAGCAGACATTGTTTTTGGTATTCATATTTTCCACATTCATTCAAATGTTTGGATTTTTCTTGCTATTGTTTTATGTGCTGATTGCATAAAAAATTCATAAATTAAATAATAATAAGAACAACATATGTACATGCACGCATACACATATGTATTAATATGCATGCATGTATGCGTGTATGTAAGTTTATCCGCAAGTAAATACTCACCACAGTGTCTTAAAGAGTCTGAAGGCCTGTTCGCATAAAAAACGCTGCAAAATAAAATTCGCACAACGAATTTAGGTACCGCACGTCCGCCGCTATTTGGGGTGTGGTGCACCAGTTGTGATGTGATGTTGTGGACGCTTTTGTGTGGCAAATTGTCAGTTTGAAGGCGAAGTGGCAAGAAATCACACACACACAAGTGGTGCAGACACTGTAGAAAAATATGTTTGTTTGTTCGTAGTTTGAATAGCGCGCATACAAAAACGAACGGTTGACGAATTAAGTGAAACGAGTAGGATGCGATACGCGCGAATTTTAACTTAAGCTACGTTATATGCCGGCGACGAAAATTAGCAAAATAAAAAAAGCGTAAGATGAAAAAATTTAAATACTTGAAGCAAGTTTGTGCTTGTGTGTGCATGCAAGCTTCGCTTTATTATTATTATAAATATTATTATCAAAATTATGTATGTTCACAATTGGCGTTGAATTTTACACTTTGCACTTCACTTTGGCTTGCTGTAATCATTATTAGTGTTTGTTGTTGTTTTTTCTATTACAACACCGCAAGCGGAAAGTGAAACTGTATTTAAGTAAGCACACAGTGTATTATTTTATAAAAGCAGCTGTTTATATTGTTTTTGATGTTCGTTTATATACCGATTTTCTTTTCAGGCTTATTATTCAGTATTTTATTTTTAGTTTTAATTCAAATTGTTTTTTGTATTCACCCGAGCGAGTATTTCTTATTTATAACACAAAATTTCACTTTGAATTTGACTTGATGCTCTTTTCTGTTCGGAGTTCAATACTTCAATGTACTGTAAGAGAAGAAAAACAAAAAAATTTGCAAAATTAATGAACAATGCAAATTTAGTATAAAATATGTGACTAAAGTGGTGCTCTATAAGTGTAAACTAATTTAACTATGCGATTGTTTTAATATCGGCTTATTATCGACAGCGAATTACTATCGTCGAGTTATCGCTTGGCTATCGGCGTGTGGTCGCTTGGCTACAGATGTGTCATGGATTTTATAGTGAAATTTTATTGGTGTCTGTTTCATAACAAGGCGATGATCCGTCGAAAAATAAAAAAATAAATAAATGTAAGGCGCGATAACATCCGAAGAGATCTAAGGCCGAGCTTCTCTTGATTTTCCCTACAAATTGGCCGGACGGGACCTACATGTTTTATGCCGACTCCGAACGGCATCTGCAAGGCAGATGAGTTTTCACTGAGAGCTTTTCATGGCAGAAATACACCCGGAGCACTTGCCAAACACTGCCGAGGGGCGACCCCGCTTAGAAAAATTTTCTTCTAATTTAAAAACCTTATTTCTAAAATTTTGATGTTGCTTTGCCCGGGGTTCGAACCCAGGGCATACGGTGTGGTAGGCGGAGCACGCTACCATCACACCGCGGTGGCCGATAACAAGATGTTAATACGCCGATAAGAAATTGGTAGCATTCGGATAAAAATATGATAATTTTTCGATACTTATCGATAGCTTTTCGAAAAATAATCGATAGCTATTATGTTTTAAATATATAACTTTTCGACAACATATCGATAACTTTTTGATAGTAAGTTGATGATAACAAATTGGTAAAACACCGATAGTAAATTCGTAACTTTCATATAACTTATCTAGACTTTTTCGGTAGATGAAAGTAAATATAACTACTTAATGAGTTATCGATAACTTTTCAATAAATAATCGATAGCTGTGAGACTATAAATATATAACTTTTCGACAACATATCGCTGATTTTCTGATAACAAGTTTGTAATAACAGATTAGTAACACTGTTTGGCAAGCACTCCGAGTGTATTTCTGCCATGAAAAGCTTTCAGTGAAAACTCATCTGCCTCGCAGATGCCGTTCGGAGTAGGCAGAAAACAAGTAGGTCCCGTCCCGCCAATTTCTAGGAAAAATTAAAAAGGAGCACGACGCAAATTGGAAGAGAAGCTCGGCCTAAAATCTCTTCAGAGGTTATCGCGCCTTACATTTATTAATTTATTTTCAACACTGTTAGAAAAAGTTGATACATTAAGATAACTTGTCGAGAACTTTTCCATAGATATTCGATAACTTTTCGATAAATAATCAGCAACTTTTGAATAAAAGATCTATAAATTATTCATAATATACCGACAATAAATCGTTTGGATAACTTTTAGTGAGACATTGATAGCATTTTGATGAATAATCGATCACATATCGACAACATATCGATAACTTTTTGATAGTAAGTTGATGATAACAAATTGGTAACACTCCGATAATAAATTCATAGCTTTAAGATGACTTATCGATAACTTTTCAATAGATAAAAATAAATATAAATACTTAATGACTTAGCGATAACTTGTCAATTAATAATCGATAGCTGTTAGATTACAAATATATAAATTTTCGAAAACATATCGCTGAATTTTTGATAATAAGTTGATAATAGCAAATTAGTAACACTGCTATAGTAAATTGGTAGCTTAAAGATAACTTTTCGATAGATAATCGATAAATTTTCGATAAATAATCCGCAAATTTTGAATAAAATATCTATAGCTTATTCCTAATATACCGATAAGAAATCTTGGCGATAACTTTTTAGTGAGACATCGATAACATTGAGATGAATAATCGATAACAAATCGATAAATAGTCAATAAAAAGTTACAGATTTGATTTTGATTTGATAGCCTTTGTTATCAATAGCAATTTTATAAAACTTCCATAAGATATCAATACCGCTACCACATTTCGCTAGCAAATTGATAACACGCCGCCCCTTTAAGATTCAAGGGGTTGATAAGCGCAATTCATAGCTTCTACAACCCAATTATCAACCTTACCCACAGGAGGTGAATTCTGTTCCTAATATTCATGTATCATACACATATTTTGTAGGAGAGGCTCTGGCGACCCAAGCTCCTCATGGGATTAGGGGCTCGGGAGGTGGGATGGCTTAGAATCTTCAATGTGATCATATTAAATCGTTCGCGAGATGGTCGGTCTAGTTAGTACCTTAATGGGGCTTGTTACCGGAACGTACCATATCTATATCCGGCAAATGACCATCAATATCGATAACACTCCACAAAACCTTATCGGGGTGTCCTTATCGCTACAACAACAACAATTCCGTTCATTCAGAACTTTTAAAATCATTGTAAACTTGTTCAGTCGTTGGTAGTTCTGACACAGTCGCTGCACTTTTAGTACGGATGTGGCTATCAAATGCTCCGCTTTGCATCTGTTTAGATCAGTTTGGAGACAGTCATTAAACTTGTACATCGAAACTGTCGCCTTGCGCGACTGTCTCTTATCAACTCAATCACGTTATTTGTTCTAAAATTACGCCAAGGTGTAATATTCCACATACAATCATTAAAAGCTTTAATTAATTAAGCTGGACTATTATCCATTATCCAACTGTAACTGTGACCACAACAGTAACCACAGCCTTATCCAAAACGCAACAGCATCCACAACCATAACCGTAACCATAGCTGCAACCCTAACTAGAGATATAACCATAACGGTAACCACACCTGCAGCTAAAACCATAACTATAACCATAACCACACCTATACCTACATACAACCATAATCGTAGTCATAACCATAACCTTATCCATTACCATAACCATAACCCTAACCAAAGCAAAAACCATAACAATAACAATAATAATGTAGTAACTACAACTGTCCCCATAACCAGACCGGCATCCCTAACCGCACCCGCTAATTTAACTGCTCTCAAAATCATATCCCTGGCTAAAATCGTGTCAGTCAGCGACGCCGTAACTGACCATAATAGCAACAAGAAACGACCTTACCGAAGGGAAAATATAATCTTAACACTAAACGTGACCGTAATATAACGGTAGAATTAGTCGCAGATATAAACTAAGGCCATAGTAACCGCAGCTAAAACTATAACCGTAAGTGTAAAAAGCTTTTAACTCTAACTGTCGTTACAAACATACTTTACAGTTCATCTATTTACTGCAGACTTAGTTTTTGCCTATACTTTTTTCCTACATCCTTGCCGTCCCAAGTATTGTAGCTTCACGGTTCTCATCTTCCTGATTATTACCAACATTACAAACCTTCTTTTCCTTTTAATTTACTTAGCCCTCTTTTAGTCTCTCTTTTCCTCCTCTTTTTTTTTTAAAAGGTCCTCTCCACTACTACCCCTTTCCTCTTCCTATTACCTTGTACTTATGTATGCATTTTCGCTTTTCCGTTCTCCCTTCTCCTGTCTTTTTCTCCTATTCTCCTTTTTGGTTTTGTTGATTTAATTAAGTGTATGTTCAGCTCCATTTTTCTAGCTTATAACAGCTTTCTGTAGACGGGCTGTGAGATGAGGTTGGGGCCCGCCACGTAAAAACTACTGCCTTTGTAACGAAGTAAAAAAAACCTGATAACTTTCTATTTTGACGACGACTATGTGGCAGTGTTTATGTTTTTATGAGGAAAGTTGCCGATACACGGCATAGCACCAATGAACTGCGGTTTCCGACTCTTCTAGCGGAAAAGGCCACAGAGATTATTTACCATCTAGAATCTGCTCATAAAATCGAATTTATTTGTGTCCGAGTTAAACACTTATACTGTTATACTTATATTACTGTAAGCTACGCCCCTCCGCAATCTGATCTACAGATATACTGCAAACATTTCAGTCTTTTCTTTAGTTAATTCTTCTGACTTGGTCATAGTGTTAGGTGATTTTAATTTGTCATGTGTAACCTGGAATATAATTGACCGTTTATTGCTTCCCTGTTCATCTAGAGACATCTTCAATGAGTTTTTAAACGATCTTGCGGATATGGGGCTTTATCAAGTAAATAGTGTTTTAAATAAGTTTGGTAAATGCTTGGATCTCGTATATGTTAGTGACGTTTCTAAACTCGCTTTGGTTCGATGTGACCCATTGGTATTGCCCAAGGACGTGTACACCCACCATTGGAGATTATTGCTGAAACATCCCGACAACTAAAACATGGTGTTTCCAATCAAAACGATTTGTCTTTTGTTCGCTTTCTAACACGCTTTTATTAGCTCGGCCTGTATGTAGCGGAATCTTTGAGCTTAATTTTCACTGGTTTCTAGAAGTCTGATTAATTTGAAACTTTGCATACGTATCAAGGACCGATGACAATGCATTAATATGATGGTGTGTTGACATAAGATCCACGGCCATAAGGTCAATTGGCCGTATTACCACTTTGAATGGCCATAAGTTTGATTGAAACTTTGCACACATATCAAGGCTCGATGACAATGCATTAATATGATGTTGTGTTGACATAAGGTCAACGGCCATAAGGTCAATTGGCCTTATTACCACTTTGAATGGCCATAAGTTTGATTGAAACTTTGCACACGTATCAAGGCTCGATGACAATGCAATAATGTGATGGTGGGTTGACATAAGGTTAACGGACATAAGGTCAATTGAACTTATGACCACCCCAAATGGCCATATATTTGAAACCTTGCACATAATGCGAAAAACGCATTTCTTTATTAATGATAGAAGTGGATACATGGCACATCTACGAAAGAGCACACTGGAGCCCTTTTTAACACGCTTTTATTAGCTTGGCCTGTATGTAACGGAATCTTTGAGCTTAATTTTCACCAGTTTCTGGAAGTCTGATTAATTTGAAACTTATACGTATCAGGGACCGATATGACAATGCATTAGTGTGGTGGTGTGGTGACATAAGGTCAACGGCCATAAGGTCAATTGGCCTTATTACCATTTTGAATGGGCATAAGTTTGATTGAAACTTTGCACACGTATCAAGGCTCAATGACAATGCATTAACGGAATGGCGTGGTGACATAAGGTCAACGGCCATAATGTCAATTGGCCTTATTACCACTTTGAATGGCCATAAGTTTGATTGAAACTTTGCACACGTATCAAGGCTCGATTAAAATGCATTAATGTGATGGTGTGGTGACATAAGATCAACGGCCATAAGGTCAATTGGCCTTATTACCACTTTGAATGGCCATAAGTTTGATTGAAACTTTGTACACGTATCAAGGCTCGATGTCAATGCAATAATGTGATGGTGGGGTGACACAAGGTTAACGGACATAAGGTCATTTGAACTAATGATCACCCAAATGGCCATAGATTTGAAACCTTGCACATAATGCGAAAAACGCATTCCTGGAGTGGAGCCGAGAGCCCCGGTAATGCAGAGCTCCGAACTCCATTGCACCTTTTGAAGCATTTTAAGATAGGTACTTTTAGCTAGTGCAGGCCACAAGACCAAGGCACCATAAAGAAAAATCGGGCCCACAATGGCTGTGTAAATCCAGTGGTTCACCTTAGGGGAGAATTCCCAGGAGGTGCCAATTGTCCTTTTACAGGTGAACAGCTCTGCTGCTATCTTCTTGGATCGCTCCACTATATGGTCACTCCATAATAGCTTCCTATCCAGAATTACTCCCAAGTACTTGGCTTGATCGCTAAACGCTAAGAACGTACCCGGCGGTGTAAGATTTGGTACTTTGTACCTCCTCGTGAAGAGGACAAGCTTGGTTTTATCCGAGTTGACTTCCAAACCTGTGGCGGGTTGTACTCCTGGAGCAGCTCCGGGATGTCAGCTGGGTCCGTTGGCGTCACTGGAACCCAGGCTGTGGCCCTTGGTCGTGAGGGGATATTACGCACCTCCACTACCTTGAGGCGCGCGCCCGGATATACCACCCCTATCAGCGTGACGGCGGCCCTATAGAGGTTTACCGACCTGGCGTCGTCTCAGGCAATTAGCCTGGCATTGCTCTGGAACCACCCTGCATCGGTGTAAGATGGCGGTGGACCAGCGTTGGCTTTCTTAACCTTAACGGCCACCATAGCGAGCACGGCCTCGATCCACTTCCACTGTTGTTTCGGGATCCTGCCATCTTCGCTGCTCTCGTCTATAATGCCAATGAACTACCGACCCTTGGCAATTTCGGCGAAAGACAGCGTCCAGCCTCCCTACGTCTTGGCCCTTTACGGTGCCGTGTGGTTGGATTCATCCATGGACCGCTGGCGTTTCGAGGTTTCATCACTCTCGACTAAAACTTTTAAAATTACTTGAACTAAAAAATTAAAAATAAATAATAGTTTAAAAAAACTAAAAAAAACACGCTTTTATAATTAACCGAACTAAAAAATAGAAAATAATTTTCAATTAAAAAGAGTTTATATAACAGTAGTAGAAGGTCAAACAATCATTTATAGTTAATCACCTCAAAATAAAATTATAGTAAAATTTAAGTTATTAACAGAATAATTTAATTCACAGTAAAAAGCATGGGGTGCTTGATATTGAATGTTACAATCATTCTATTGGCAAATATCTGAGAGGAAAGATATGAAATGTAGTCAAATGCACCCCACGTTTTTGCTGTGAATTAAGTTATTCTGTTAATAACTTAAATTTTACTATAATTTTATTTTGAGGTGATTAACTATAAATGATTGTTTGACCTTCTACTACTGTTATATAAACTCTTTTTAATTGAAAATTATTTTCTATTTTTTAGTTCGGTTAGCTATAAAAGCGTGTTTTTTTAGTTTTTTTAAACTATTATTTATTTTGTAACTAAATGAATTTTGCCAAAACTGGTATCTTCTTTAGATCAATTTAGCTCATTTCGCCAGTTCTTTCAAAAAACTGTTTTCTCAGAACTTGAAAATCAACATTAAGTCGCAGCGACAGGGAGTGTCTAAAAAATTTACAATAAGTGATGCTGCTAAATTTATGCACGCAACTATAAATGTCTCTATGTGTATATACACACTTTTTTGTTTATTCAAAAAAACAGAAGTAAAATTTTCTATGATTAAGTGATTTGTGTTTTTGCATTGCATTTCAACAGCTGGATTCGCGTGTCAGTAAAAATTTAATTGTGCAACAACAAGAAATTTTGTTTGGCTCATATACATGCACGTAAATTAGGGTAGTCCTGATAAATCACATCCTAGATTTTCCAATCTCATCTGTTCAAGCGGTCAAAGAAGAAGACTGTTGAGGTGTGTCGTAGCCAAACTATGCCATTTCCAATTGTAAATGAGAAATCGTCATATGGAAATGAGAATAATTACTTGTAAAAGAGAAAGCGTCAGTTGGATAATAAATTTGTAAATTAGATTAGTCAATTGTAAATTAGAAAGCGTAAAATTTAAATGCGAAAACGTCATATGAAAATGAGTGTAGTCAATTATAAATCCGAAGTGTCACTTGGAAAAGAGTCATTTGTAAATAACAGAAATTTAAATGAAAATGCGAAAGGGTCCTTTGTTTTTGAGAATAGTCAGTCGAAAATGAGAAAGCACCAGATATAAATGCGAAAACCTCATATGGAAATGAGAGTAGTCAATTGTAAAAGCAAAAGCGTCACTTGGGAATCAGAAAAGTTAATCATAATTGAACAGAAAATTAAATGAAAAGGCGAGATAACCATATGGAAATGAGAATAGTCAGGTGTAAATGAGAAAGCATAAACTAAATATGCGAAAGTGCCACTTGTCATTGCAAGACGCTCGTATATTCATTTATTTGGCGCGATATCAGTGTGTGAAGTATTTTCGAACGACCGACAAAGGGTGCGTCCAGCATGAGTGCATGGGCTGCTTCAGTAAGGTCAATTTATCGACGACCGGAGGAGCAAGCGAACGATTTGAACAATTTGGTGGGTCATGCCATTCGGAAACTGAGTCAGCGTTAGCTGATGCTTAAAATGCCCAGACATAAGTGCTGCAGTTAGCGCTGAACTCGCCAATGGTGATCCTTATCGAAGCTCTCTAGAGAAAAGTAATAAATATAGATGCAGGGACACATTTCTATACTACTGACAAATGTATGTATGTGGAGCAATAGCTGCAATATTTATGTAGCATATTAAATGGAGGATGGAGCGAATGGATCAGCAGTTGAAGGAGACTGCACGAGATTGTTCTATGTCGTTCAATGGAATTTTGTTCCCACTCCAAGAATTGTCAGTCGAAATATATCAATTTCCCATCGAGTTTTATTATCCTTAGAGAATATGTCCGTTGCCAAATGCATGGCTGATCTTTATAAGCATTTTTATATTCTCAATTATATATTACGTTTTCGAATTTTCATTTGATGCTTTCTCATTTACAAGTGACTATTCTTATATTCATATGACACTATCGCATTCACAATTAACTATACTCATTTCCATTTAACGCTTTTGCATTACAATTGACTATTCTCATTCACAAGTAGCTATTCTAAACTGCAATTGACGCTTTCGAATTTTCAATTGACTCTTTCTCATTTACAAGTACTTTTCTCATTTCCATATGATGCTTTCGCATTTACAATTGACTAATCTCATATCCATATGACGCTTTCACATTTGCAATTTAATGTTCTCATTTACAAATGACTGCTCTCAATTACAACTGACGCTTTCGAAATTTCATTTGACGCTTTCTCATTTAAAAATGACTATTCTCAAATCGCAGTGGCGCTTCGGCTTTTCCATACGACGCTGTCGCCTTTACATCTGACAGTTTTTCATTCACAACTTGAAATGATGTCGAGGTTTTGCTCAAATAATAAATATAGTTTAAAAAAAACTAAAAAACACGCAAATATGGTGCCGTTTAAGTATCTACAATCCACTTAGATATTTAGTGTTTATAGCTCCGTAACATAGAGGTTCGAGTCTCCGCTATTAAGCACAACTTGTTTGGTAGTTAGTTATTTAACCACTGCCGCGAGTCCTCAATAATTGACGCTAGATGGGTCTCCTTAACATTTTCTAACTCTCCTTTGCGTGCCTAGCCTAGAGAGTTACAAACAATAATACATACAAGTAAATCTAATATAAGCGTGTTTAAAATCGAAGCAATTTTTTTCTTTATCTATTTTATTGCCTAAAATTTATAACGCATTCGTTGAGTTGCACAAAAAGTTTTTGGTTTCGATTAAAGACGTCTTACTCTAGTAAGACATACCTTGACTGTATGTATGTTCATGTGAAATTTTGGCTATATATATTATTATCGACTGTGGGTATAAGAAAAAAAATATTTCTTTAATTTTAAATCTCCCTAGCGCATTCTCAAACTTTCATACTTGTGAGACCGAAAAAAAATTTTATTTTATTTTTATTTTTTGATAACCACCTTAATAAGCATACATAAAAGAAATAAAATGGCAAATAATTCACATAAAAAAATGAAAAAACAAACATAAATTTATTGAATCTTAACTAAACAAAACAAATGAATAAAGAGTTGCGTGTGAAAGAGAGAGCGAGCTAAAACAGCTGGAAAAATCAATTGAAGTTTAAACAAGTAAGGAAGATTAAGTTCGGGTGTAACCGGACATTACATACTCAGTTGAGAGCTATGGTGACTACATAAGGGAAAATAACCATGTAGGAAAATGAACCGAGGGAAACCCTGGAATGTGTTTGTATGACATGGGTATCAAATTAAAGGCATTAAAGAGTATTTTATGAAGGAGTGGGCCATAGTTCTATAGGTGGACGCCATTTAGGGATATCGCCATAAAGGTGGATCAGGGTTGACTCTAGAATTCGTTTGTACAATATGGGTATCAAATGAAAGGTGTTAATGAGTATTTTAAAAGGGAGTAATCCTTAGTTCCATAGGTGGACGCCGTTTCGAGATATCGCCATAAAGGTGGACCAGGGGTGACCCTAGAATTTGTTTGTACAATATGGGTATCAAAAGAAAGGTGTTAATGAGTATTTTAAAAGGGAGTAATCCTTAGTTCCATAGGTGGACGCCGTTTCGAGATATCGCCATAAAGATGGACCAGGGGTGACCTTAGAATTTGCTTTTACAATATGGGTATCAAAAGAAAGGTATTATGAGGGTTTTAAAAGGTAGTGGTGGTAGTTGTATAGGTGGTCGCCTTTTCGAGATATCGCCATAAAGGTGGACTAGGGGTGACTCTAGAATTTGTTTGTACAATATGGGTATCAAAAGAAAGGTGTTAATGAGTATTTTAAAGGGGAGTAATCCTTGGTTCCATAGGTGGATGCCGTTTCGAGATATCGCCACAAAGGTGGACCAGGGGTGACCCTAGAATTTGTTTGTACAATATGGGCATCAAAAGAAAGGTGTTAATGAGTATTTTAAAAGGGAGTGATGCTTAGTTCCACAGGTGGACGCCGTTTCGAGATATCGCCATTAAGGTGGACCAGGGGTGACTCTAGAATTTGGTTGTACGATATGGGTATCAAATTAAAGGTATTAATGAGGGTTTTAAAAGGGAATGGTGGTTGTTGTATAGGTGGTCGCCTTTTCGAGATATCGCCATGAAGGTGGACCAGGGGTGACTCTAGAATGCGTTTGCACGATATGGGTATCAAATAAAAGGTGCTAATGAGTATTTTAAAAGCGAGTAATCCTTAGTTCCATAGGTGGACGCCGTTTCGAGATATCGCCATAAAGGTGGACCAGGGGTGACCCTAGACTTTGTTTGTAAAATATGGGTATCAAAAGAAATGTGTTAATGAGTATTTTAAAAGGGAGTAATCCTTAGTTCCATAGATTGACGCCGTTTCGAGATATCGCCATAAAGGTGGACCAGGGGTGACCATAGAATTTGTTTGTACAATATGGGCATCAAACGAAAGGTGTTAATGAGTATTTTAAAAGGGAGTGGGCCTTAGTTCTATAGGTGGACTGCCGTTTCGAAATATCGCCATAAAGGCGGACCAGGGGTGACTCTAGAATGTGTTTGTACGATATGGGTATCAAATTAAAGGTATTAATGAGAGTTTTAAAAGGGAGTGGTGATAGTTGTATATGTGAAAGCGTTTTCCAGATATCGACCAAAATGTGGACCAGGGTGACCCAGAACATCATCTGTTGGATACCGCTAATTTATTTATATATATAATACCTGCCAAGATTTTAAGGGTTTTTTATTTCGCCCTGCAGAACTTTTATATTTTCTTCTACTTAATATGGTAGGTGTCACAACCATTTTATAAAGTTTTTTTCTAAAGTTACAATTCGCGTCAATAAACCAATCCAATTACCTCACCATGTTTCATCCCTTTTTTCGTATTTGGTATAGAATTATGGCATTTTTTTCATTTTTCGTAATTTTCGATATCGAAAAAGTGGGCGTGGTCATAGTCGGATTTCGTTCATTTTTCATACCAAGATAAAGTGAGTTCAAGTAAGTACGTGAACTAAGTTCATTAAAGATATGTCGATTTTTGCTCAAGTTATCGTGTTAACGGCCATGCGGAAGGACAGACGAACGACTGTGTATAAGAACTGGGCGTGGCATCAACCAATTTCGCCCGTTTTCACCGAAAACAGTTAACATCATAAAATCTATGCCCTTACCAAATTTCAAAAGGATTGGTTAATTTTTGTTCGACTTATGGCGTTAAAAGTATCCTAGACAAATTAAATGCAAAAGGGCGGAGCCACGCCCATTTTGAAATTTTCTTTTATTTTTGTATTTTGTTGCACCACATCATTACTGGAGTTGAATGTTGACATAATTTACTTATATACTGTAAAGATATTAAATTTTTTGTTAAAATTTTACTTAAAAAAATTTTTTTTTTAAAGTGGGCGTGGTCCTTCTCCGATTTTACTAATTTTTATTAAGCGTACATATAGTAATAGGAGTAACGTCCCTGCCAAATTTCATCATGATATCTTCAACGACTTACAAATTACAGCTTGCAAAATTTTAAATTACCTTCTTTTAAAATTGGGCGGTGCCACGCCTATTGTCCAAAATTTTAATAATTTTCTATTCTGCGTCACAAATTCAACTCATCTACCAAGTTTCGTCGCTTTATCTGTCTTTGGTAATGAATTATCGCACTTTTTCGGTTTTTCGAAATTTTCGATATCGAAAAAGTGGGCGTGGTTATAGTCCGATATCGTTCATTTTAAATAGCGATCTGAGATGAGTGCTCAGGAACCTACATACCAAATTTCATCAAGTTACCTCAAAATTTACTCAAGTTATCGTGTTAACGGACGGACGGATGGACGGACGGACATGGCTCAATCAAATTTTTTTTCGATCCTGATTATTTTGATATATGGAAGCCTATATCTATCTCGATTCCTTTATATATGTACAACCAACCGTTATCCAAGCTCTGCTCAACTGAGTATAAAAATATCACAGCAGGAAGGAAGAAAACTTGTTATGTGGAAACATTGATTATTATTTACAAATGCAATAAATGCTTGTTTGAATGTGCTATGTACATTAGTGTGGTACTTATTTTTTGACTTTTATAAAAAATAACGGGCACCCCGTGAAATCATTATTTTCTCAAAAATAATGATGGCAAACATTTTTAATTTTATTTTTTTTGCAGGGTTTTAAGAGCTCGCTACCGAAGTTTAAATTAAAAAAAACTCATTGTAATAAAAAACAGGAAAAAACGGAAAACAAATTTTTAATGTAGGTTTTCCAAAAAGTCTGCTTATACCCTTAAAGATTATCTAAGATATTCTAAGACAAACATTTGTTGAAAATTACTAGAAAAGGTAAAATAGTACCGTAAGGGAACCACGCGCCATACAAAGTTCTCTACAGACCTCGTAATATTCCTCAAAAATTAATATACTTTAAAAAAACTAAAAAACATGCTATTAAATAATATCGAACTAAAGTGTTAAATAAAAAGATGATAAAAAAATTTTAAGGACTACCTTTATATAAATGAACCAAAAAATAGAAGGCAATTTTTCCTTTAATACAGACATAGCTTGTTGAATTTTGACTAAAAAAACTTTATCAATAGCTCTTGTAAAAGAATTTTGGGATTTATCCCGATTCGTCTGCCACCTGGCGGCATTTTGTTCTCCACATATTGTAGTGCCATCGACTCGCAAACTATGTTCTAAGTCTCTGGATCACCGAGAAGTTAGTTAAAAGTCGTTCGCAAAATTTCCATTTTAACTCCATTTTCTGTATATCTCGGTCCGTGAGCCACCTTACGGATTTTTTTTCACATTACAATGCCTCTCAGATCTCAACTATGTTCTAAGTATCAAGTGTCTAGCTAAACGAGAAGTTACCGAAACAGACTTTCCCGTGGGTCAAAAATTCGTATGGAAATGAGGGGACGAACATCAAAGCGACTTAATATAAAGGTCTAAAATAATAATGAACGAAAAGTAAAAGTGTTATTGGGAAAAAAGCATCGGCCGGTCGATATACGAAAAATATGGCCCAAATCGCACAAGATTTTCTCTCTAGTATTTTTCGTTCATTATTATTTTAAATTTATTGTGAAAATTATTCTTAATTTGTTTGTTCGATATTATTTAAAAGCGTGTTTTTTAGTTTTTTTTAACTATATTTTCTTTTTACGCGCATTACATCAACACCTAAGTTTTCTATGGACTGCTAAGTGTTAAACTTTATCTACACCACTGAAACTGTTGTGCCGAAAATTAGTACTGCCAAATTTAATTAATGCATTATACTCAGTTGCATCTGAAATATGTCTCTCCATTTTATCTCGACACTATTCTTATCAGAAGAATGTGCAACGTTGGTCGTCTAACGCATTCTATAGATCTTTTCAAAACACTGAATATTCTTCCCATGAGACATTTATACTATTATAAATTTCTAAAAATTTTGTTTATAAGGAGCGGGTATGCACATAGTCCGATATACAACATTCACAATCTAAGAAGGGCATTGCTACCTCTAGTAAGAGTTCCTAGATTTCGCACCACACTTTTTCGTAACTTCTACAACGTTGTCTCGTGTAAACTATACAATAAACTACCTGCTGGGATACAGTTTATTGGAAACTTACCAGCGTTTCTGAGGGAAGTGAAGAAATGGCTTCTTGGTTTCAATCATGAGGAGATAGAAATTCTGCTGCGTCCTATCTCATAATTCTTTATTGTTTATTAAGATCTGATGTACTTTTATAGTAAAAAAAAAAAAATATATAACTTAATAATAACTTAATTATTGTTTGAATTTATAATAGTTGTATCATTGAATCTCTCTACTCATGCTTATCTTATATATTGTACCTTTTTATCGTAATGCGCCCCACAAGCATTTTAAAAAAGCGAATACCGAATGGAAGAAATGGCATTTCCACTACTCATAATATGAGTATTTAATGTCATTATCTATTTTCTTTTTTAATTATTAACTTATATTGTAATACTGTATAATTATAAATGTTTATAAGAAAATAAAGAAAGCAAACAAACAAACAAACAACAAACAAATGTGTGTGTCCACGATTCATCGCAACCGATCATTCAGCTATAGGTTATACACTATGGCCAACAGAGGTTCGTGTCTCCGCTATTGAGCGCAACTCGTTTTGTAGCGAGTTATTTTACCATTGCCGCGAGTCTTCGAAAATTGCCGCTAGATGGGTCTCCTAAATATTATCTAACTCTCCTTTGCGCGCCTAGCCTAGAGAGTTACAAACATACATACATACATACAAGATAAGCTAATATAAGTGTGTTAAAAATTGAGAAAAATATTGATATAGTTTCTGAGAATAGAGAACCAATTAAAATGGTGCCCTGCCAATTTGAAAAAAAATTGTTTGCACCCCTATAAGGACCACCCTAATGTGTATACACACATATGTATATAATCATTGATGTGCTTCGAGATATGTGTGTATGTATGTTTTTAGGATTGGTTATTGTATTGAATATCCATAAAATTTACAATTGCTTTAGGTGTTCTATACGTGCATGAAGATAAATTTACAACGTGTTCATTTATCAAGAATTTATATTTTTATAATCTTTGACATTTACATACATACACGTTTTCTTTGTTATTTTCGACCCTCCCAGCGCAAAGTGGAAAAAGGTTTGGCTGATTTTGCAATGGCGAAAATATCACAGCTCGCGTTACCGAAAAATGACACACAGTTATACCAAGCGATAGTTTCGGACTTCCGACTATCTCCGAAATGGCGCTAATTGGATGAGCAGCAGAATAGTTGGCAGTCACACTTGTGCCAACAGCGCTTATATCCATAAGTATTCAAACTAAACCATCAAAGGTAGCTGCTAGCTGACGTCCTTAAGGTATGCAAAGATGGGTGGTGGAGTGACATAACGTCAACGGTCATTGCATCAGTTGACCTTATGATCACCTAAAACTGCCACAAGGTCAATTGGCTCAATAAGCACTGCCAATGGTCCGAAGGTCATTTGACTTCGCGCCCCTTTCATATTTGATCATTTAGGCAATTTCTCTGTGATCTTGTGACTTATCAAGGAAAAAACCTAAACTATATTTACAGAATTGAGTCCAGAACTAAAAATTAAAGCTTCACATGATAAACTGTACGTTGAGTTGAAATATATCGCCTTATTTCAATGTAATTCTGGTCGTACAAGTTTTTAATCCGATGTTTCTCGGTACTGAGGGCGAAATAAGGGAAAACAGCACCGTTGGCTAAAAATGGGCGATTTTTTATTTCGAATATTCCCCAAATTGTTATTTGAACAAGTTTTCGCCGGACCAGTTTTTAGTTAAATTTTTCACCACCTTGAAATCAAAACATAAACGTCGTGAGAGTAAAACTAAGATTAAAGGTAAATGTTTGAGCAAAAGTAGCACAAAGAAGTTAACAGGTAGGGTAATAAAAACATAAACATAAGATTAAGAGGAATAGTGATAGTTCGCCTTGAGACTTGGATAAGAGCAAAAGCAGGAAGATTTGTGGAAGAATGAAAGGGATGCGGAAGTTGAATGGGCCGATTAAGGTAAACTTTACCTTTTGAATTGCAGTTTTTTTAAATTTAAACAGAAAAAGGTATAGAAAATGGAGAGCGGATGGGTAGTAAGAGAGGAAGGGAAATAAGAGAGGGTCAAACAGAGCTGTTTTCAAAAAAAGTTCTGATAAGCCACATATTTCCTTTTTGCCATCAATGAATATCTATGAGCTCTAATTTTTTGAAGCATTGTTGCTTTAAAACCTCTGATGCTTTATATTTTTACGCCAGCCACAATTTCCTGCTTATTGAGCTTACCACTTAACGCTTCGTTTACATATCGCGTTTTCTATTCTAAAAATAATGTTACCCTCTTACCTTTTCCCGGTTTTCTCAGAAGTATTTGTGTTCATTTCACGAAGTTAGGTTGGATAAGGTGGAACTGTCCAGTCCATGAGCCTCCGTAGTGTTGCCAGAAATTTGTTTAACGACCAAACTGAAAACCCCTATCAAGAACTGTGTTCCATGTTATAAAATAACTCCATCCTCTTGGCAAATACTAGAACCTTTCTAGGACCTATGCAACTTGCTGCTTCTAGATCTGACAGGTGTATCGCTCCTAATAGCTGTAGTGGTAGCTTGGCAAGCGCAGGGACGCGCTCGATCGTTTCCTCCTCCGAACCGCACTTCCTACATCTGTTTTTAATTGCCAAGCCTAATTTAAAGGCGTGTCCTCTCTTTTCAATTATAGAAGCAAATTTGTTAGTCTAAGGTTGTAAGACCTACACATAATCTTAGACACTTTACAGCCCCGCGCTTGGATCCACGCCTTACCCGCTTGGTCGATCATGTGTACCTCCCGCCTTCGCTTAATATCGCCCAATCTAATTGTGACGTCTACGGAGCAGGCTTCAAGGGATGCGCCATTTTAAATTAGTTCATCCGCTTTATATTCCCCTATTGCAGAGCGCCAAGTAACCCAATTCAAATGCCAATAGATAAATGTTGGGTCTTGGGACCGTGTACCACCAACCCCGAGTTTTCGTATTGCAAGCTTCCCAGATACTCATCTGAAATTTAATGACATTGTTCCAGGTCGGCAGTCAATTCATTGACGTCAAAATTATGTTGCCATATTCGTAACTTGTGGACAGATGGATATTCTGAAGATCCAGCCATTCAGTTCCGTTAACTAAAGCTTTTTTTATTTCCTCTGACGAAAAGGAAATACAAACTGCAGGTGCTATTTGCCTTATTCAGAGAGGCATTAATGTAGTATTTTAAAATGATACTGAAAAAACTCGATGTTGCAGATAGTTCAAGAAGCCACACTTAAAAATATGAAGGCGAGTATTGACAAATGCGACTCCATTTTGTAATAATGACTTCACCTGTCTGGTTCATTGTATCATGGTCGGGCTAGTACCGCAATGGGTTTTGTTACCGTATCGGATCTACTTATTACCGCCAAAGGTCCACCAACATCGATAAAACTCTCCCTTCTGAAGTGTCTTTATCGCTACAAAAACAGAGCAACATGATCATTCTCTCAAGGGATTCAAGGGATTGATAAGCGCAATGCAACGCTTTATAGCTTCAAAGCTTCCGCAACCCAATTGTTAACGTCACATACGCGATGAGAATCCTGTTACAAATACGGATGTATCATTTACCTATTTAGCAGACGAGGGTCTGGCGCCCCAATTTCCCCATGGAACTAGGTGGTAGCTAGGGTGGGATGGCCTAGAAAGTTTAATGTAGTGATATAAATCGTTCCCGAGATGGTCGGGCTAGTACCATAATGGTGCTTTATTACCGGAACGTACCGGATCTATATCCGGCAAAAGACCATCAACATCGACAACACTCCCAATAGCCTTCGGGTAGTGTCTTTATCGTTAATACAACAACAACAGCAACATAATTTTCTCAAAAATCATTAAAACATATTTTAAAACAAAAGCAAAAATATGAAATGAAAACAAAAATAAAAAAATGAAACAAAAAACAAATCACCAAAATAGAATCAACATAAATTATGATAGGAAACACAAAAATAAAATCAAATATATATTACAACAACAACAATAGCAGTAAGTAAAATTCCAACCGCATTACATACGATTACAACATCATGAGACGGTTAGTTTTCAATAAATTCCAAAACAACTAAAATAATAAATTACTATGAAAACAAACAACAAACGAAAGAAGAAAATGAAATTACCGATACACAAAACTTACAAGAGACAATAGACGAAGCAAGAAAAACAGACAAAACATTAGAAATATGCATATGAAATAACAAAAACAACAAAATTAGCAAGTGCAATTGCAACAAGTAAGGAAGGCTAAGTTCGGGTGTAACCGAACATAACATACTCAGTTGAGAGCTATGGAGACAAAATAAGGAAAATCAATCTGGGGTAACCCTGGAATGTGGTTGTATAACATGTGTATCAAATGAAAGGTATTAAAGAGTATTTTAAGAGAGAGTAGGCCATAGTTCTATGGATGAACGCCATTTAGGGATATCGCCATAAAGGTAGACCAGGGCTGACTCTAGAATTTGTTTGTACGATATGGGTATCAAATGAAAGGTGTTACTGAGCATTTTAAGAGGGAGTGGGCCTTAGGTCTATCGGTGGACGCCTTTTCGAGATGTCCCCATTAAGGTGGACCAGGGGTGATTCTATAATGTGTTTGTACGATATGGGTATCAAATGAAAGCTGTTAATGAGTATTTTGAAAAGGAGTGATCCTTAGTTCCATAGGTGGACGCCGTTTCGAGATATCGCCATAAAGGTGGACCAGGGGTGTCTCTAGAATGTGTTTGTACGATATGGGAATCAAATGAAAGGTGTTACTGAGCATTTTAAGAGGGAGTGGGCATTAGATCTATAGGTGGACGCCTTTTCGAGATATCGCCATTAGGGTGGGCCAGGGGTGACTCTAGAATGTTTGTACGGTATGGGTATCAAACGAAAGGTGTTACTGAGCATTTTAAGAGGGAGTGGGCATGAGGTCTATAGGTGGACGCCTTTTCGAGATATCGTCATTAGGGTGGGCCAGGGGTGACTCTAGAATGTGTTTGTACGATATGTGCATCAAACGAAAGGTGTTACTGAGCATTTTAAGAGGGAGTGGGCATTAGGTCTATAGGTGGACGCCCTTTCGAGATATCGCCATTAGGGTGGGCCAGGGGTGACTCTAGAATGTTTGTACGATATGGGAATCAAATGAAAGGTGTTACTGAGCATTTTAAGAGGGAGTGGGCCTTAGTTCCATAGGTGGACGCCGTTTCGAGATATCGCCATAAAGGTGGACCAGGGGTGTCTCTAGAATGTGTTTGTACGATATGGGAATCAAATGAAAGGTGTTACTGAGCATTTTAAGAGGGAGTGGGCATTAGATCTATAGGTGGACGCCTTTTCGAGATATCGCCATTAGGGTGGGCCAGGGGTGACTCTAGAATGTTTGTACGGTATGGGTATCAAACGAAAGGTGTTACTGAGCATTTTAAGAGGGAGTGGGCATGAGGTCTATAGGTGGACGCCTTTTCGAGATATCGTCATTAGGGTGGGCCAGGGGTGACTCTAAAATGTGGTTGCACGATATGTGCATCAAACGAAAGGTGTTACTGAGCATTTTAAGAGGGAGTGGGCATTAGGTCTATAGGTGGACGCCCTTTCGAGATATCGCCATTTGGGTGGGCCAGGGGTGACTCTAGAATGTTTGTACGATATGGGTATCAAACGAAAGGTGTTACTGAGCATTTTAAGAGGGAGTGGGCATAAGGGTATAGGTGGACGCCTTTTCGAGATATCGCCATTAGGGTGGGCCAGGGGTGACTCTAGAATGTGTTTGTACGATATGGGTATCAAATGAAAGGTGGTAAGGAGTATTTTAAAAGGGAGTAATCCCTAGTTCTATAGGTGGACGCCTTTTCGAGATATCGCCATAAAGGTGGACCAAGGGTGACTCTAGAATGTTTGTACGATATGGGTATCAAACGAAAGGTGTTACTGAGCATTTTAAGAGGGAGTGGGCATTAGGTCTATAGGTGGACGCCTTTTCGAGATATCGCCATTAGGGTGGGCCAGGGTGACTCTAGAATGTGTTGGTACGATATGGGTATCAAATGAAAGGTGATAATGAGTATTTTAAAAGGGAGTAATCCTTAGTTCTATAGGTGGACGCCTTTTCGAGATATCGCCATAAAGCTGGACCAAGGGTGACTCTAGAATGTTTGTACGGTATGGGTATCAAACGAAAGGTGTTACTGAGCATTTTAAGAGGGAGTGGGCATTAGGTCTATAGGTGGACGCCTTTTCGAGATATCGCCATTAGGGTGGGCCAGGGTGACTGTAGAATGTGTTTGTACGATATGGGTATCAAATGAAAGGTGGTAATGAGTATTTTAAAAGGGAGTAATCCTTAGTTCTATAGGTGGACGCCTTTTCGAGATATCGCCATTAGGGTGGGCCAGGTGTGACTCTAGAATGTTTGTACGATATGGGTATCAAACGAAAGGTGTTACTGAGCATTTTAAGAGGGAGTGGGCATTAAGTCTATAGGTGGACGCCTTTTCGATATATCGCCATTAGGGTGGGACAGGGGTGACTCTAGAATGTTTGTACGATATGGGTATCAAACGAAAGGTGTTACTGAGCATTTTAAGAGGGAGTGGACATTAGGTCTATAGGTGGACGCCTTTTCGAGATATCGCCATTAGGGTGGGCCAGGGGTGACTCTAGAATGTTTGTACGATATGGGTATCAAACGAAAGGTGTTACTGAGCATTTTAAGAGGGAGTGGACATTAGGTCTATAGGTGGACGCCTTTTCGAGATATCGCCATTAGGGTGGGCCAGGGTGACTCTAGAATGTGTTTGTACGATATGGGTATCAAATGAAAGGTGGTAATGAGTATTTTAAAAGGGAGTAATCCTTAGTTCTATAGGTGGACGCCTTTTCGAAATATCGCCATTAGGGTGGGCCAGGTGTGACTCTAGAATATTTGTACGATATGGGTATCAAACGAAAGCTGTTACTGAGCATTTTAAGAGGGAGTGGGCATTAGGTCTATAGGTGGCCGCCTTTTCGAGATATCGCCATTAGGGTGGGCCAGGGGTGACTCTAGAATGTTTGTACGATATGGGTATCAAACGAAAGGTGTTACTAAGCATTTTAAGAGGGAGTGGACACTAGGTCTATAGGTGGACGCCTTTTCGAGATATCGCCATTAGGGTGGGCCAGGGGTGACTCTAGAATGTTTGTACGATATGGGTATCAAACGAAAGGTGTTACTGAGCATTTTAAGAGGGAGGGGGCATTAGGTCTATAGGTGGACGCCTTTTCGAGATATCGCCATTAGGGTGGGACAGGGGTGACTCTGGTATGTTTTTGTACGATATGGATATCAAATTAAAGGTATTAATGAGGGTTTTAAAAGCGAGTGGCCCTTAGATGTATATGTGAAGGCGTTCTCGCGATATCGACCAAAATGTGGACCAGGTGATCCAGAAAATCATCTGTCGGGTACTGCTAATTTATTTATATATGGAATACCACTAACAGTATTCCTGCCAAGATTCCAAGGGCTGTTGATTTCGCCTTGTAGAACTTTTTCATTTTCTTCTACTTAATATGGTAGGTGTCAGACCCATTTTACAAAGTTTTTTCCAAAGTTATATTTTGCGTCAATAAACCAATCCAGTTACCATGTTTCATTACTTTTTTCGTATTTTGTATAGAATTATGGCATTTTTTTCATTTTTCGTAATTTTCGATATCGATAAAGTGGGCGTGGTTAGGGTCAGATTTCGCCCATTTTTTATACCAAGAAAAAGTGAGCTCAGGTAAGTACGTGGGCTAAGTTTAGTAAAGATATATCGGATTTTGCTCAAGTTATTGTGTTAATGGCCGAGCGGAAGGACAGACGGTGGACTGTGTATAAAAACTGGGCGTGGCTTCCACCGATTTCGCCCATTTTCACAGAGAACAGTTACCGTCATAGAATCTATGCTCCTACCAAATTTGAGAAGGATTGGTAAATTTTTGTTCGACTTATGGCAATAAAAGTATTCTAGACAAACTAAATGAAAATGGGCGGAGCCACACCCATTTTGAAATTTTCTTTTATTTTTGTATTTTGTTGCATCATATCATTACTGGAGTTGAATTTTGACTTAATTTACTTATATACAGTAAAGATATTAAATTTTATGTTAAAATTTGAATTTAAAAAATTTTTTTTTTAAAAAGTGGGCGTGTTCTTCATCCAATTTTGCTAATTTTTATTTAGCACATATAGAGTAATAGTAGTAACGTTCCTGTCAAATTTCATCATGATATCTTCAACGACTGCCAAATTACAGCTTGCAAAACTTTTAAATTACCTTCTTGTAAAAGTGGGCGGTGCCACGCCCATTGTCCAAAATCTTACTAATTTTCTATTCTGCGTCATAACGTCCACCCATCTACCAAGTTTCGTCGCTTTATCTGTCTTTTGTAATGAGTTATCGCACTTTTTCGGTTTTTCGAAATTTTCGATATCGAAAAAGTGGGCGTGGTTATAGTCCCATATCGTTCATTTTAAATAGCGATCTGAGATGAGTGCTCAGGAATCTACATACCAAATTTCATCAAGATACCTCAAAATTTACTCAAGTTATCGTGTTAACGGACGGACGGACGGACGGACGGACGGACATGGCTCAATCAAATTTTTTTTCGATCCTGATTATTTTGATATATGGAAGTCTATATCTATCTCGATTCCTTTATATATGTACAACCAACCGTTATCCAATCAAACTTAATATACTCTGTGAGCTCTGCTCAACTGAGTATAAAAACAAATCACGATTACTCGAATAAAGTCAGTGAGCAAATAGCTATCAGGTATGTATGTATGTATGTGTACGTAGTAGGTATATGCTGGATATCGTGATATGGTGCGTTGGAAGAGCCACCTGAAGGAACGGGAAGTCGGGTTAGCAAAATGCTGAATTTTCAGTTGTTGGCTAAATGAAGGAAATATCAAGTGGCAGTGTTTTTTGTTTTTTTTTTTTTTTTAGATATAATTCCCACGTGGTACAATTGTCATGATTTAGGTATTCGTGTGCAGCAAACGACCTTGAATAAATTGCTTACTTCGAGAAAGTATCGGTTTCTTGATTAATTGCTGCAGAACTAACATACATTTTTTGGCAGCACACCCAGTTTGTGTATGTGGCTTTTTAGTCTAGATTTGCCTGTATGCCTTTTAACCAGAGCTGCTCTATCCCTATACACTTATAGCACTTTGGTTTTTGTTTTGCCCTGAAGAATACATAGGCACAGATACAAATTCATACATTTAATATAAAAAAAATTTCATAGCACTCCCATATGTCCTCACATAAAAATTCGATTAATATGAAAGTTCCTGAATTTCAAATGAAAGTTCAAAGAAAAAGCACTTCTATATGAAGCCAAGGCACTTCGGTATGATATTTAAATTTACACTAACAAATTTTGAGAACAAAAAATGTTTCAAAAATATTGTGGCACTGAGAAAAAGTTTAATTCAAAATTTATTCATTAGAGGACTAATAAAATTTTATATAGAGCTAGAAAGGCATCGTTTCCCTTATTTTGCCGTCTTAGCAAGTTATATCTGGTGCCTATTCTGGAAGCTAAATGTGAAGTATAGGACTGGAAAGGCATCATTTGCCTTATTTTGCTGCAAGCGGTCATCATCAGAAGCTGGATATATTTTCCACTACCTTTATGAGATGCTAGTCAAGCCAATTGGTGTCTATTGATTGTAGGTCTAGTTTCAGTACATTGTACAGCTCTGGCGGTATTCTTAGAACAACACCTGCCTTGTCATTGAATGTCATGCTGAATGCACATGTGGTGGATATAGCATACAGAATGGGCGTGGCCTAATCGTTGAGTAGGCTACGCTTTCAGATTTCGGACACTCCAACATTCTTACCAACTTCGACTTTATCCCAGATAGAACCGAATACTGCGTGCCTTAACAGTCTTTTTTGCAAGCCCCATTGTAGTCATTATATCGATAAAGGACTTGAAACTATTACTCATATAGGATACTGGTTTACGGATGGGCCAAAGTTGAAGGTAAGCGAAGTGTTTTCTGCCAAGATCTCTATTTAAGTTCAAGCTGCTCTATCAATTTAGCATCATCAAAGCAAAAGTTGACGTAATTAGAATGCTGTGATGCTATCCTGCATACAACTGTAGTGCGACCGCGGTTGGTTTGA
This sequence comes from Eurosta solidaginis, assembly GCF_040869045.1. Taxonomy (NCBI): domain Eukaryota; kingdom Metazoa; phylum Arthropoda; class Insecta; order Diptera; family Tephritidae; genus Eurosta; species Eurosta solidaginis. Next base: position 61,781,770 of record NC_090321.1, read on the forward strand.
GAGTGTCTGATCTCTATTGCGAATGCATGAGATTTAGTAAAGAATTCAGGCCAACTGGGTAGCTGTCACGTGAATAAAAATTTTATCCAGTATTGGCCTTAGGGAATTTGGAATTCGCGAGTCACCTGAACTGCTAAAATTACTGCCTCATCTAACATGGTTATTGAGGCTGTGATGGGTCACTCTCCCTTGGGAGTCTATGCGTTTGGTCAAATTATACTAAAAACGACTTCTTCCCGGTAGAATTTTTGAGTGACTTAATGCGCCGATAATCTATATTTGGCAGAACTGCATGAAAGTATTTCGATATCTGTTAACATTGCTCTTATAGGGATTTTTCCAAGTCGAGATGGATCTTTTTCAAAACTTTATAATTGATATAAAACGGTCCTCTAAGTAGCTTCAGCTTACATCAACGTTAATATGTGGACACGTTGATCTCTTGTGTCGCATGAGTACAACTGAATCCGACTATAAAGAATTTTGAGTTGCTCTAGCCACCGGGCAAGTTTTGTGGAGTAGCAGGATCCCTCTGGCCGGAAGTGGATATCAAGCGATTTGTTGAGATTATAGAGGGTGGTGAGGTAGAATACTCTAGCTACTTTATGCTGGCGATCTTAGCTCACCAAGATATCTGGATGATTTACGCAAGATTGCGATCGAATTCATTCGAAACTTTATAGTTGTTAACCAACGATTCTCTCAGTAGTCATAGCTTCAGTCATCGTTCAAATGTGCCGTGATATATCTGTGTTTGAACCCTGATGAGAAAGTTCAATATGGTCATATCAAATCGTTCCCGAAATGGTCGGGCTATTAACTTAATGCTCATTGTTACGGGAACGTGCCAGATCTAACATCGGTAACACTCCCCAAAACCTTCTGTAAAAATCCTTGTCGCTACAACAACAACAACATCGTGGATCTACTAGAAACTCTTCTCCTTAGAATACCACATCTAAGCCTTAATCCGTTTTACTGTGGCTGGATTGCAAATATTTGAGATATAGCTACACTTCTTAGGTTAGCACAAACTCGTTAACATCTTCAACTTAGATTTTGTTACTATTTTTGAGCAAATGCTAATAAATTATTCACAGGTTATACCAGATCTAAGTACTTAATTGCGAAGAAGCTGAAAGCATAAGCTTTTGAAAAGAAGAAGTCCACAGGAGAAGGTTATGTGAAGAGTTTGAATGTCATACAATTGTATACAAAAACTTCATGTATACTATACTAGCCTTTACCCGCGGCCCCGTCCGCAAGGAGAAAATAAAATATATGTGCTATTCACGTTAGCCTGCTTATCAAGTTGTCTGTTTAAAAATTTTTTCTGCCAATGTATTTTATTTTTTAATACAGTAAAAAAAAAGAACTAACTGAGCTGATGGGCACGCTTACATGAATAGTACAATACACTTTTTTCGAATTAAAAAAAATACATTTTGTTTCTAAGTTAAATTAATTGATATGACAGGGGTGAAAGAATTACTACTCATAGAACAAAGGAGTGAAACTACAATTAGCTAAAACCAAAAAGAAGTTTTTAAATGAAAGCAGAGTTGCTTTTTCGGGTATTTAGTTGGTTAAAATATTACAAAAATTTTAATTATAGTTGTAATAGTTCGTTACAGGATTCATTTAAAAATAGAACGAAAAAGCTGTGATATATTAAAGATAAAACATACCGAATTTTAATTACGAATAATTTGCCGTAAATCCACGGCCATGTGTGCTGAATTACCGGTTTCGAAGAGACCTAAAATGATCCCGATAGTCACGAAATGATGCCGACGGGATCCTGGACAAATCTCGAAAACTTTCCAGAAATGATGCCGGAAGGGTCCCAAAATAATCCCGAAGTAGTCACGAAAAGTCCCGAAATGACCCTGACGGGATCCCGGACGGATCCCGAAAACCATCCAGATTTGATTCCTGAACGGTCCGCAAATGATCCCGATATAGTCCGAAAAAGTCCCGAAAAAACTCTAACGGGATCCCGGACAAATCCCGAAAATCGCCCAGAAATTATCCCGGAGGAGTCCCAAAATGATTCCGAAATAGTAGTCACGAAAAAGGCCCGAAATGACCCTGACGGGATCCCGAAAACCATCCAGAAATGACTCTGGAGGGATCCCCAAATGATCCCGGAAAAGTCCACAAACCATCCATAATTGATCTCTGAAGGTTTCGCAAATGATCCCGAAATAGTCCCGAAAGTCACGAAAAATTCAGACCCATCCCGAAAATCATGAAGAAATTATCCTGGAAGGGTCCCAAAATTACCCCGAAATAACTCTGACGGGATCCCGGACAGATCCCGAAAATCATCCAGAACTGAGCTCTGAAACGTCCCCAAATAATCCAGAAATAGTCCGGAAAAATTCCCGAAAAAACTCCGTCGGGATCCCGAACAGATCCCGAAAATCACCCAGAAATTATGCCGGAGGGGTCCCAAAATGATTCCGAAATAGTCCCGAAATGACCTTGAGGGGATCCCAGACCGATACCGAAAACCATCCAGAATTGATCTCTAAAGGGTCCGCAATTTATCCCAGATAAAGTCGCGAAAAAACTACGAAGGGATCCCGAACAGATCCCGAAAATCATAGAGAAATTATCCCGGAAGGGTCACAAAATGATCCCGAAATAGTCCCGAAAAGGCGCGAAATAAACCTGACGGGATCCCGCACGGATCCCGAATACCACCCAGAAATGATCTTTATATCTATATATAAATAGATAGTCGTGAAAAAGTCCCGAAATTACCCCGACGGGATCCCGAAAACCATCCAGAAATTATCCCTGAAGGATCCCCAAATGATCCAAGAACAGTCTCGAAACTCCCTGACATTTTCCCGAAAAAGTAAAAAAATAAACCCGACGGGATCTCGGACGGATCCCGAAAACGATCCAGAAATGATGCCGGAAGGGACCCCAAATGATCCCGAAAAATTCCCGAAATTCCCCCGGTGGGATCCCGGACGGATCCCGGACCATCCAGAAATGATGCCGGTTGGTACCCCAAAATGATCCCGAAATAGGCCAGAAATGACCCCGTCGGGATCCCGGACGGATCCCCAAAAGTATACAGAAATGATGCTGGAAGGTGAAATGATCCCCTTAAAGAAAGATGAAAAATGAAATGATCCCCTTATAGTTCCGAAATGATCCTGACGGGATTCCCGACGGATCCCGGAAACTATCCAGAAATGATGCCGGAAAGGTTCCCAAGTTATCCCCAAATAGTCCCGAAATTACCCTGACGGTATCCCGGACGGATCACGAAAACCATCCGGAAATGATGGCGAAAGGGTCCCCAAATGATCCCGCATTAGTCGCGGGTTCCGAAATGACCCTGACGGGATCCCCGAAGGATCCCGGAAACTATCCAGAAATGATGCCGGAAAGGTTCCCAAGTTATGACCCCGACAGGGTCCCGGACGGATCCCGTAAACCATCCAGAAATGATGCCGGTAGGTACCCCAAATGGTCCCGATATGACCCCGTCGGGATCCCGAACGGATCCCTAAAACTATCCAGAAATGATGCCGAAAGGGTCCCCAAATGATCCTGTATTAGTCGACAAAAAGTTCCGAAATGACTCCGACGGGATCCCGGATGGATCCCGAAGACCATCTAGAAATGATGCCGGAAGAGACCCCAAATGATCCCGCAAAGGTCCCAAAATGACCCCGACAGGATCCCGGACGGATCCCGAAAACCATCCAGAAATGATGCCGGAGGAGACCCCAAATGATCCCGCAAAAGTCCCAAAATGACCCCGACAGGATCCCGGACGGATCCCGTAAACCATCTAGAAATGATGCCGGAGGAGACCCCAAATGATCCCGCAAAAGGCCCAAAATGACCCAAAATGACCCCGACAGGATCCCGGACGGATCCCGTAAACCATCCAGAAATGATGCCGGAAGAGACCCCAAATGATCCCGCAAAAGTCCCAAAATGACCCCGACAGGATCCCGGACGGATCCCGAAAACCATACAGAAATGATGCCGGAAGAGACCCCAAATGATCCCGCAAAAGTCTCAAAATGACCCCGACAGGATCCCGGACGGATCCTGTACACCATCCAGAAATGATGCCGGAAGAGACCCCAAATGATCCCGCAAAAGTCCCAAAATGACCCCGACAGGATCCCGGACGGATCCCGAAAACCATCCAGAAATGATGCCGGAAGAGACCCCAAATGATCCCGCAAAAGTCCCAAAATGACCCCGACAGGATCCCGGACGGATCCCGAAAACCATCCAGAAATGATGCCGGAATGGACCCCAAATGGTCCCGAAATGACACCGACGGGTTCCCGGAAGATTACCGAAAACCATCCAGAAATGATGCCGGCAGGTACCCCAAATTATCCCGAAATAGTCCCGAAATGACCCTCACGGGATCGCGTACGGATTCCGAAAACCATCCAGAAATGATGCCGATAAGGTCCCCAAATGATCCTGTATTAGTCGAGAAAAAATTCCGAAATGACTCCGACTACCGAAAACCATCTAGAATTGATACCGGAAGGTACTCCAAATGATGCCGAAATAGTCCCGAAATGACATCGACGGGATCCCGGACGGATCCCGAAAACCATCCAGAAATGACGCCGGAGGAGACCCCAAATGATCCCGCTAAAGACCCAAAATGACCCCGACAGGGTCCCGGACGGATCCCGTAAACCATCCAGAAATGATGCCGGAAGAGACCCTAAATGATCCCGCAAAAGTCCCAAAATGACCCCGACAGGATCCCGGACGGATCCCGTAAACCATCCAGAAATGATGTCGGAAGAGACCCCAAATGATCCCGCAAAAGTCCCAAAATGACCTCGACAGGATCCCGGACGGATCCCGAAAACCATCCAGAAATGATGCCGGGAGAGACCCCAAATGATCCCGCAAAAGTCCCAAAATGACCCCTACTGGATCCCGGACGGATCCCGTAAACCATCCAGAAATGATGCCGGAGGAGACCCCAAATGATCCCGCTAAAGTCCCAAAATGACCCCGACAGGGTCCCGGACGGATCCCGTAAACCATCCAGAAATGATGCCGGAAGAGACCCCAAATGATCCCGCAAAAGTCCCAAAATGACCCCGACAGGATCCCGGACGGATCCCGTAAACCATCCAAAAATGATGCCAGAAGAGACCCCAAATGATCCCGCAAAAGTCCCAAAATTACCACGACAGGATCCCGGACGGATCACGTAAACCATCCAGAAATGATGCCGGAGGATACCACAAATGATCCCGCAAAAGTCCCAAAATGACCCCGACAGGATCCCGGACGGATCCCGAAAACCATCCAGAAATGATGCTGGAAGAGACCCCAAATGATCCCGCAAAAGTCCCAAAATGACCCCGACAGGATCCCGGACGGATCCCGTAAACCATCCAGAAATGATGCCGGAGGAGACCCCAAATGATCCCGCAAAAGTCTCAAAATGACCCCGACAGGATCCCGGACGGATCCCGAAAACCATCCAGAAATGATGCTGGAAGAGACCCCAAATGATCCCGCAAAAGTCCCAAAATGACCCCGACAGAATCCCGGACGGATCCCGTAAACCATCCAGAAATGATGCCGGAAGAGACCCCAAATGATCCCGCAAAAGTCCCAAAATGACCACGACAGGATCCCGGACGGATCCCGTAAAGCATCCAGAAATGATGCCGGAAGAGACCCCAAATGATCCCGCAAAAGTCCCAAAATGACCCCGACAGGATTCCGGACGGATCCCGTAAACCATCCAGAAATGATGCCGGAGGAGACCCCAAATGATCCCGCTAAAGTCCCAAAATGACCCCAACAGGGTCCCGGACGGATCCCGTAAACCATCCAGAAATGATGCCGGAAGAGACCCCAAATAATCCCGCAAAAGTCCCAAAATGACCCCGACAGGATCCCGGACGGATCCCGTAAACCATCCAGAAATGATGCCGGAAGAGACCCCAAATGATCCCGCAAAAGTCCCAAAATGACCGCGACAGGATCCCGGACGGATCCCGTAAACCATCCAGAAATGATGCCGGAAGAGACCCCAAATGATCCCGCAAAAGTCCCAAAATGACCCCGACAGGATCCCGGACGGATCCCGTAAACCATCCAGAAATGATGCTGGAAGAGACCCCAAATGATCCCGCTAAAGTCCCAAAATGACCCCAACAGGGTCCCGGACGGATCCCGTAAACCATCCAGAAATGATGCCGGAAGAGACCCCAAATAATCCCGCAAAAGTCCCAAAATGACCCCGACAGGATCCCGGACGGATCCCGTAAACCATCCAGAAATGATGCCGGAGGAGACCCCAAATGATCCCGCTAAAGTCCCAAAATGACCCCGACAGGGTACCGGACGGATCCCGTAAACCATCCAGAAATGATGCGGGAAGAGACCCCAAATGATCCCGCAAAAGTCCCAAAATGACCCCGACAGGATCCCGGACGGATCCCGTAAACCATCCAGAAATGATGCTGGAAGAGACCCCAAATGATCCCGCAAAAGTCCCAAAATGACCCCGACAGGATCCCGGACGGATCCCGTAAACCATCCAGAAATGATGCCGGAAGAGACCCCAAATGATCCCGCAAAAGTCCCAAAATGACCGCGACAGGATCCCGGACGGATCCCGTAAAGCATCCAGAAATGATGCCGGAAGAGACCCCAAATGATCCCGCAAAAGTCCCAAAATGACCCCGACAGGATTCCGGACGGATCCCGTAAACCATCCAGAAATGATGCCGGAGGAGACCCCAAATGATCCCGCTAAAGTCCCAAAATGACCCCGACAGGGTCCCGGACGGATCCCGTAAACCATCCAAAAATGATGCCTAAGAGACCCCAAATAATCCCGCAAAAGTCCCAAAATGACCCCGACAGGATCCCGGACGGATCCCGTAAACCATCCAGAAATGATGCCGGAAGATACCCCAAATGATCCCGCAAAAGTCCCAAAATGACCGCGACAGGATCCCGGACGGATCCCGTAAACCATCCAGAAATGATGCCGGAAGAGACCCCAAATGATCCCGCAAAAGTCCCAAAATGACCCCGACAGGATCCCGGACGGATCCCGTAAACCATCCAGAAATGATGCCGAAGGAGACCCCAAATGATCCCGCAAAAGTCTCAAAATGACCCCGACAGGATCCCGGACGGATCCCGAAAACCATCCAGAAATGATGACGGAAGAGACCCCAAATGATCCCGCAAAAGTCCCAAAATGACCCCGACAGGATCCCGGACGGATTCCGTAAACCATCCAGAAATGATGCCGGAGGAGACCCCAAATGATCCCGCTAAAGTACCAAAATGACCCCGACAGGGTCCCGGACGGAGCCCGTAAACCATCCAGAAATGATGCCTGAAGAGACCCCAAATGATCCCGCAAAAGTCCCAAAATGACCCCGACAGGATCCCGTAAACCATCCAGAAATGATGCCGGAAGAGACCCCAAATGATCCCGCAAAAGTCCCAAAATGACGCCGACGGGATCCCGGACAGATCCCGTAAACCATCCAGAAATGATGCCGGAAGAGACCCCAAATGATCCCGCAAAAGTCCCAAAATGACACCGACAGGATCCCGGACGGATCCCGTAAACCATCCAGAAATGATGCCGGAAGAGACCCCAAATGATCCCGCAAAAGTCCCAAAATGACCCCGACAGGATCCCAGACGGATCCCGTAAACCATCCAGAAATGATGCCGGAAGAGACCCCAAATGATCCCGCAAAAGTCCCAAAATGACCCCGACAGGATCCCGGACGGATCCCGTAAACAATCCAGAAATGATGCCGGAGGAGACCCCAAATGATCCCGCTAAAGTCCCAAAATGACCCCGACAGGGTCCCGGACGGAGCCCGTAAACCATCCAGAAATGATGCCGGAAGAGACCCCAAATGATCCCGCAAAAGTCCCAAAATGACCCCGACAGGATCCCGGACGGATCCCTAAAACCATCCAGGAATGATTACGGAAAGGACCCAAACTGACCACGAAAAAGTCCCGTAATGATCCCGGAAACCATCAAGAATTTATCTCTCGAAGGTACGCAAATGATCCCGAAAGTACCCCGACGGGATCCCGGACGGATCCCGAAAACCATCCAGAAATGATGCCGGAAGGGTCCCCAAATGATCGCGAAATAGTCCCGAAATGATTCCGGAATAGTCCCGAAAATGTCCCAAAATAACCCCGACGGGATCCCGGACGGATCCCGAAAACTATACAGAAATGATCCCGGAAGGGTCCCAAAATGATCCCGAAAAAGTCCCGAAATTACCCCGGCGTAATCCCGGACCGATCCCGAAAACCATCCAGAAATGTTCCCGGAGGGTCTCGATATGACCCTTACGGGATTACAAATAAGGTGAAGCTAATTATAAAACCATGTTAATAAGGCAGCAGGCGCATTGGAGCGAATAAAAAGTTACATAGAAACATACAGGTAAAGCTAATAAAAGCGTGCTAATAAAAACAATTGATGGAGGGCGGATGGCGGGAGTAGAGGAGAGGACCACTGATCGTTCCTCCAAAATTGTCTAGATCTCGTTCTGTATGTACCAGATACCAAAAACTATTGATTTAGGAGAAAATTTATATTGAGTTATAACAATTTATAGATTTTACACCAGAGGGTGAGATAAAGGGGGGTGGGCGGGCGGAGGGTGTCACTGCTTACTTTGTAAGCCCTCGACTTATTTGACCCCTTGAGTCTGTGATATTGGTGAAGGCCAGTATACGTAAAGTTATAATGTGTAAAAATTATTGAAAAATAATTTCTCGAAGGGGTCGTGGGACCCCCACCCCTCTTTCCATGTTCGAAAAAAATTTCGCTGGTAGACTACTGTCTGTGTCCCAAATTTCATCAAAATCCGTGTAGCCATTCTGGCGTGATTCAGTCGCAAAGACGAAAAAATTTAATAATTAAATTATAACTGTTCCTAGGTGGCGGGGACCACGCCCCTTTTCAAAAATATATAGTTAGTAGATCCTTCTAGACTATTGGCTATATGTGTGCAAAATTTCATCCAAATCGGTCCAGCCGTTCTTGCGTGATTGAGTCACAAAGACAAACGTCTGGACAAACATCCAAACATCCAAACATCCAAACATCCAAACATCCAAACATCCAAACATCTTCACATCCAAACTTTGCCATTTATAATATACTAGCCGTTACCCGCGGCCCCGTCCGCAAGGAGAAAATGAAATATGTGGGCTATTCACGTTAGCCTGCTTATAAAGTTATCTGTTTAAAATTTTTTTTCTGTCTAATGCATTTTATTTTTGTAATTGAGTAAAAAAAAGAACTTTATGAGCTGATAATCTGATAGGATCCCAAAATGAAAACGAAATTATCCAGAAAAAGCCACGAAATGACCCCGACGCTATCGCGGACGGATCCCGAAAACCATCCAGAAACGCCCCGGAAGTGTTTCCAAAGTTCCCGAAGTAGTCCCAAAAAAACCCGAAATGACAACGACACGATTCTAGACTTATCCAGATAACCACACAGAAATGATGCCTGAAGGGTACAAAATTGATCCCGAAATAGTCCCGAAAAAGTTCCGAAATTACCCTGACGGGCTCCCGGACGGATCTCAGAAGCCATCCAGAAAATATCCAGGAAGGGTCCCTAAATTATCCCGACTAACTCCAGAAAAAGTTCCGAAATGGCTCCGAGGGATCCACGATGGATCGCGAAAACCATACAGAAATGATTCCGGAAGGATTCCAAAATGATCCCGAAATAGTCCGGAATTGACCCAGATGGGATCCCGCACAGATCCAGAAATGATCCCGGAAGGGTGCAAAAACTATCCCGGAAAAGTAACAAAAAATCCCGAAATGGCTCCTACGGCATCCCGGACGGATCCAGAAATGATCTCGGAAGGGTCCCCAAATGATCCCAAAATGGTCCCGAAATGACCCTGATGGATCCGGCAAACCATCAAGAAATTATGCCGAAAGGGTCCCAAAATGATCCCGAAATAATACAGAAAAAGTCACGACACGACCCCTAGAGGATCCCCAAATGATCCCGTATTAGCCCCGAAAAGGTCCCGAAATAACCCCGACGGGATCCCGGACAAATCCCGAAAACCATCCAGAAATGATGCCGGAAGGAATCCCAAATGATTCCGTAAAAGTCCCGCATTGATTCCGACGGGATCCCGAACGGATACCGAAAATCATCCAGAAGTGATGCCGGAAAGGTCCTCGAATGATCACCTAAAAGTCCAGAAATGACCCTTAAGGGGTCATGGACGGATCCCATAAACCATCCAGAAATGATCCCGATATATTCCCGAAGAAGTCCCGAAATGACCCTGACGGGATCTCGAACGCACCCCTAAATGACCCTGACGGGATCCCGGACAGATCCCGTAATCCATCCAGAAATGATCTTGGGAGGGACCCCAAATGATCCCGAAAAAGTCCCGCAATGATTCCGAGGGGATCCTGATCGGATACCGATAACCATCCAGAAGTGATGCCGGAAAGGTCCTCAAATGATCACCTAATACCAAAATGACCCTGACGGCATCCCGGACTGATCCCAAAATCCATCCAGAAATGATCTTGGGAAGGTCCCAAAATTATCCCGAAATAGTCTCGGAAAAGTTCAGAAATTACCCTGACGGGTTCCCGGACGAATTCTGAAAGCCATCTCTAAATGATCCCGAAAAAGTTCCGAAATGACCCTGACTGGACCCCGAAAGGATCCCGAAAACTATCCAGAAATGATACCGGAAATGTCCTCAAATGATCACTTAATAGTTCCGAAAATACCCTGACGGGATCCCGAACGGATCCCGACAACTATCTAGAAATGATGCCGAAAGGGTCCCAAAATGATCCCGAAATAATACAGAAAAAGTCACGACACGACCCCTAGAGGATCCCCAAATGATCCCGTATTAGACCCGAAAAGGTCCCGAAATAACCCCGACGGGATCCCGGACAAATCCCGAAAACCATCCAGAAATGATGCCGGAAGGAATCCCAAATGATTCCGTAAAAGTCCCGCATTGATTCCGACGGGATCCCGAACGGATCCCGAAAACTATCCAGAAATGATGCCGGAAATGTCCTCAAATGATAACCTAATAGTTCCGAAAATACCCTGACGGGATCCCGAACGGATCCCGACAACTATCTAGAAATGATGCCGAAAGGGCCCGCAAATGATCCCGTATTAGTCGAGAAAAAGTCCCGAAATGAACCCGACCGGATGCCGGACGAATCCCAAAAACCAGCCAGAAATGATGCCGGAAGGGACACCAAATGATCCCAAAAAAGTCCCGCAATAATTCCGACGGGATCCTGAGCGGATACCGAAAACCATCCAGAAGTGATGCCGAAAAGGTCCTCAAATGATCACCTAATAGTCCCAAAATGACCCTGACGGCATCCCGGACAGATCCCGAAATCCATCCAGAAATGATCTTGGGAGGGTCCCAAAATTATCCCGAAATAGTCTGGGAAAAGTCCAGAAATTACTCTGACGGATACCGGACGAATCCTGAAAACCAATCTTAAATGATGCCGAAAAAGTCCCGAAATGACCCTGATGGGACCCGGAAAGGATCCCGAAAACTAACCAGAAATGATGCCGGAAATGTCCTCAAATGATAACCTAATAGTTCCGAAAATACCCTGACGGGATCCCGAACGGATCCCGACAACTATCTAGAAATGATGCCGAAAGGGCCCGCAAATGATCCCGTATTAGTCGAGAAAAAGTCCCGAAATGAACCCGACCGGATGCCGGACGAATCCCAAAAACCAGCCAGAAATGATGCCGGAAGGGACACCAAATGATCCCAAAAAAGTCCCGCAATAATTCCGACGGGATCCTGAGCGGATACCGAAAACCATCCAGAAGTGATGCCGAAAAGGTCCTCAAATGATCACCTAATAGTCCCAAAATGACCCTGACGGCATCCCGGACAGATCCCGAAATCCATCCAGAAATGATCTTGGGAAGGTCCCAAAATGATCCCGAAATAGTCTCGGAAAAGTCCAGAAATTACCCTGACGGGTTCACAAATGATCCCCTAATAGTCCCGAAATTACCCTGATGGGATCCCGCACGGATCCCGAAAACCATCCAGAAATGATGCCGGAAGAGCCCCCAAATGATCCCGAAAAAGTCCCCAAATGACCCCGACGATATCCCGGACGGATCCCGAAAACCATCCAGAAATGATGCCGGAAGAGCCCCCAAATGATTCCGAAAAAGTCCCCAAATGACCCCGACGAGATCCCGCACGGATCCCGAAAACCATCCAGAAATGATGCCGGAAGAGCCCCAAATGATCCCGAAAAAGTCCCCAAATGACCCCGACATACTTCAGAAAAGGTTCCGAAATGGCTCCGAGGGAATCAACGACGGATCGCGAAAACCATACAGAAATGATTCCGGAAGGATCCCAAAATGATCCCGAAATAGTCCGGAAATGACCCAGATGGGATCCCGCACAGACCCAGAAATGATCCCGGAAGGGTCCAAAAACTATCCCGGAAAAGTAACAAAAAATCCCGAAATGGCTCCTACGGCATCCCGGACGGATCCAGAAATAATCTCGGAAGGGTCCCCAAATGATCCCAAAATGGTCCCGAAATGACCCTGATGGATCCGGCAAACCATCAAGAAATTATGCCGGAAGGGTCCCCAAATGATCCCGAAATAAAACAGAAAAAGTCACGAAACGACCCCTAGAGGATCCCCAAATGATCCCGTATTAGCCCCAAAAAAGTCCCAAAATGACCCTGACGGGATCCCGAAAGGATTCCGAAAACAATACAGAAATGATGCCGGAAAGGTCCTCAAATGATCCCCTAATAGTCCCGAAATGACCGTGACGGGATCCCGACAACTATCCAGAAATGATGCCGAAAGGGTCCGCAAATGATCCCGTATTAGTCGAAAAAAAGTCCCGAAAGGACCACGACGGGATCCCGGACGAATCCCAAAAACCATCCAGAAATGATGCCGGTAGGTATCCCAAATAATCCCGAAATAGTCCCGAAATGACCTCGTCGGCATCCCGGACGGATCCCGAAAATTATCCAGAAATGATGCCGGAAAGGTTCCCAAATGATCCCCTAATAGTCCCGAAATTACCCTAATGGGATCCCGGACGGATCCCGAAAACCATCCAGAAATGATGCCGAAAGGGTTCCCAAATGATCCCGTATTAGTCGCGAAAAAGTTCCGAAATGACCCCGACGGGATCCCGGACGGATCCCAAAAACCATCCAGAAATGATGCCGAAAGGGTTCCCAAATAATCCCGTATTAGTCGCGAAAAAGTCCCGAAATGACCCCGACGGGATCCCGGACGGATCCCGAAAACCATCCAGAAATGATGCCGGATGAGCCCCAAAATGATCCCGAAAAAGTCCCCAAATGACCCCGACGAGATCCCGGACGGATCCCGAAAACCATCCAGAAATGATGCCGGAAGAGCCCCCAAATGATCCCGAAAAAGTCCCCAAATGACCCCGACGATATCCCGGACGGATCCCGAAAACCATCCAGAAATGATGCCGGAAGAGCCCTCAAATGATCCCGAAAAAGTCCCCATATGACCCCGACGAGATCCCGCACGGATCCCGAAAACCATCCAGAAATGATGCCGGAAGGGTCCCCAAATGATCGCGAAATAGTCCCGAAATGATTCCGGAATAGTCCCGAAAATGTTCCAAAATAACCCCGACGGGATCCCGGTCGGATCCCTTAAACTATACAGAAATGATCCCGGAAGGGTCCCAAAATGATCCCGAAATAGTCCCGAAAAAGTCCCGAAATTACCCCGGCGTAATCCCGGACCGATCCCGAAAACCATCCAGAAATGATCCCGGAAGGGTCTCGATATGACCCTTACGGGATTACAAATAAGGTGAAGCTAATTATAAAACCATGTTAATAAGGCAGCAGGCGCATTGGAGCGAATAAAAAGTTAGATAGAAACATACAGGTAAAGCTAATAAAAGCGTGCTAATAAAAACAATTGATGGAGGGCGGATGGCGGGAGTAGAGGAGAGGACCACTGATCGTTCCTCCAAAATTGTCTAGATCTTGTTCTGTATGTACCAGATACCAAAAACTATTGATTTAGGAGAAAATTTAGATTGAGTTATAACATTTTATGGATTTTACACCAGAGGGGGAGATAAAGGGGGGCGGGCGGAGGGTGTCACTGCTTACTTTGTAAGCCCTCGACTTATTTGACCCCTTGAGTCTGTGACATTGGTGAAGGCCAGTATACGTAAAGTTATAATGTGTAAAAATTATGAAAAATAATTTCTCGAAGGGTCGTGGGACCCCCACCCCTCTTTCCATGTTCGAAAAAAATTTCGCCCGTAGACTACTGTCTGTGTCCCAAATTTCATCAAAATCCGTGTAGCCATTCTGGCGTGATTCAGTCGCAAAGACGAAAAAATATAATAATTAAATTATAACTGTTCCTAGGGGGCGGGGACCACGCCCCTTTTGAAAAATATATAGCTAGTAGATCCTTCTAGACTATTGGCTATATGTGTGCAAAATTTCATCCAAATCGGTCCAGCCGTTCTTGCGTTATTGAGTCACAAAGACAAACGTCTGGACAAACATCCAAACATCCAAACATCCAAACATCCAAACATCTAAACATCCAAACATCCAAACATCTTAACATCCAAACTTTCCCATTTATAATATATATTAGATTAGATATTAGATTGATATATTAATACGTTCGTAAGTTTGTATGTGTTATATAATATAAGTATGTAAGTCTGTTACTTTTTCTTTGTATTAATTTCAAGAGCAACCTTGACAGCTTTTGTTGGCTTTTGTTAGCTGACTAACCGAGAAGCTGAATTAATTTTACTTTTTTTTCATAAGCGAACGTATTATTTTTGAGGTCATTGCCTTTACGGCCTCACTGATGGTAGTTGAATACTTTTAGTAAACGTTCACTCTCACTCTTTTACAACATTGTTGCTTACTCTTCACTTTGAGCTACACACTTTTCACTTCTTCCACTAATTCTCAATGTCGCTAACAGTTCTTTTTTAAATTTTTTTTTTTTTTGATGATCATAATTTAGTTCCTTTAATTCTGAGATCTGTACGCAAATTTGAACTTAATTTGACATTTGAATGATTTGAATAAACTTTTTATGAGTTTTCCAAATACAAATACAATCTAGTCTAACATAATTTTTGTTAATCAAACTTTGATTTATTTTTAAAATTTTTTCCCCAAATTAAAAAAACAAGGAAGGACGGGACTGTCTTCGGCTGTGCCGAAATTTGAAGCTTCTAGCAGTTAAAAAGGGGGCAGAAATTACAGGTACGCGATGGACTGCTAAACTACTGAACTTATTTTGAATTTGTTTTTCACCCCGTGTGTACTTTGATCTAACTTGAGAGCTAGGATAGGGTATATCTCAGTTTATGGTCGCAATGTTATTTTATTGCAAATTTTTTTATTTGTTTATACATAATAATAAAATCTTAGGATATACTTCCGTCTAATTGCTTGGTGTTTAATTAAACAACCTGCTTATCAATAAAAAACATTATAGCGAATGATATATAGTATAGCACATCAATTTTCCCTCCGGTCTTTGCGTTTTCACGATCCTGTTCCAACATACAGTTCTAGGTGTCTTTTAATTAACCTTCAATCTTTAGAACGTATCCGGTTCAATGTACCATCGCGAACCCTTCGATGTCACGATATTTTCTGGTTAGATAGATTTAGAACGACTTATGCTTCCAATTCTCCAATTTCTAGGGCAATAAGGGAGTTAAATTTGCTGTATTCTATAGATATTGATTTTGCATTAAATAAATTTAGGTTTAAACTGCTATTGAATGAAATAATTTGAATATTTAATATTTATTAGTTAAGACATATTAGTAAATAGTCTGTAAGGAGGTTCTGATTGTCCTAGACTATAATATCAATAAATAAATAAATAAATAAATAAAATCGGTTCAGTTGTTTAGGAGTCCATCGGGAACAAACATAGTGACATGTGATTTTTACGATTTACCACCAATCTCTATGATTATTCCAGACATCAATATATGCTAGACACGTAAGCTTTTGTTTAAATTTGAAGCTTCTAGCTGTTAAAATGGCGCTAAAATTACGAAAAATTTCTTATCTATGATTTTTTCTGACAACAATATGTACAATATACGAAAGCATATGGTGAAGTTTGAAGCTTTAATCTGATAAATTGAGGAAGAATTGACAAAAATGCCCTTTTCTGAAAAATCTGTTGTATGGGGGATATATGCTATAGTGGTCCGATCCGGCCGGTTCCGACAAATGTCTAATCGGACACCTAAATATACCCGCCCACCAAATGTTATCAAGATATCTCAAAAATTGAGGGACTAGTTTGCATACAAACACACAGACGGACATGGCTAAATCCATTCAGCTCGTCATCCTGATCATTTCGGTATACTTTTTTGTGGGTATATCTATTTTCCTTTAAGGACTTACAATTTTGAGATTCGTGACAAATTTATAATACCATTTCATGTTCATGAAAGATGTAAATATAACACGTTTAAAGAGCTGTTCCCATTGATCAATATGGGCATCAATTTAACTTGCTTTAGAAGTTGATTAAAAAATTGATTTCACAAAATCTTCGTGGGATTTTGTTTATTATTTTTGTTTATTATTGTTCTCATAACTTCTTTTAAAATAACAAATATAAAATTCAAAGAATTTGCCCATACGTCACAAGAAAATTAAATTTAAGCCAACAGCACGAAAAAAGTTGATCACAAGACAAAAATCTAAAAAGAAGTTATACATACGTTACTGTTAGATGTATTTTAAAATTAATACCAATATAAACTCAGTTTAAAAAAGTCAGCTGCCTACCAACTTTGTTGCAGGCAATTGTTGCACGACCCGTTTTCACTTGTCAATTTTCAGAATCAACTAGACATTGATTGAAAAATTGCGCAATCTTAATGCCTTCTAAGAAGAACTTAAAAATAGCGCTTTCTTCTTTCAATTTCCTTGTAATTGGAAAGCCTAAAATACAGAATTTTTACAAATTTTTTTTTTTTTTGTGTGTTCTAATACTTCTTATGGTGTTTTATTTTCTGAAGCTGATGTCGCACTGTTAGTTCTTCTCAGCACTTTTGTTAGTTTAAATGTTGCTTTCACAAAATATTTACCACTGAGTAAGAAAAGTGGTATCTCACTTACTTACTTACTTACTGCGCAATATGTGAAAATATTGACTGTAAGTATAACCAAACGGTCGTTTTTACTAAAAAAAAAACAAAATTACAAAAAAAAATTAATTAAAATTATTCAAAGAAACTTAATTTTTTATTATACTCAGTTGAGCAGAGCTCACAGAGTATATTAAGTTTGATTGGATAACGGTTGGTTGTACATATATAAAGGAATCGAGATAGATATAGACTTCCATATATCAAAATAATCAGGATCGAAAAAAAATTTGATTGAACCATGTCCGTCCGCCCGTTAACACGATAACTTGAGTAACTTTTGAGGTATCTTGATGAAATTTGGTATGTAGGTTCCTGAGCACTCATCTCAGATCGCTATTTAAAATGAATGATATCGGACTATAACCACGCCCACTTTTTTGATATCGAAAATTTCGAAAAACCGAAAAAGTGCGATAATTCATTACAAAAGACAGCTAAAGCGACGAAACTTGGTAGGTGAGTTGAACTTATGACGCAGAATAGAAAATTAGTAAAATTCTGGACAATGGGCGTGGCACCGCCCACTTTTAAAAGAAGGTAATTTAAAATTTTCCAAGCTGTAATTTGGCAATCGTTGAAGATATCATGATGAAATTTGACAGAAACGTTACTCCTATTACTATATGTACGCTTAATAAAAATTAGCAAAATCGGAGAAGGACCACGCCCACCTTTAAAAAAAAAATTTTTTTAAGTAAAATTTTAACAAAAAATTTAATATCTTTACAGTATATAAGTAAATTATGTCAACATTCAACTCCAATAATGATATGGTGCAACAAAATACAAAAATAACAGAAAATTTCAAAATGGGCGTGGCTCCGCCCTTTTTAATTTAATTTGTCTAGGATACTTTTAACGCCATAAGTCGAACAAAAATATAGCAATCCTTTTGAAATTTGGTAGGGGCATAGATTTTATGACGTTAACTGTTTTCTGTGAAAATGGGCGAAATCGGTTGATGTCACGCCCAGCTTTTATACACGGTCGTCCGTCTGTCCTTCCACATGGCCTTTAACACGATAACTTGAGCAAAAATCGACATATCTTTACTGAACTTAGTTCACGTGCTTACTTGAACTCACTTTATCTTGGTATGAAAAATGAACGAAATCCGACTATGACCACGCCCACTTTTTCGATACCGAAAATTACGAAAAATGAAAAAATGCCATAATTCTATACCAAATACGAAAAAAGGGATGAAACATGGTAAGGTAATTGGATTGTTTTATTGACGCGAAATATAACTTTAGAAAAAACTTTATAAAATGGTTGTGACACCTACCATATTAAGTAGAAGAAAATGAAAAGTTCTGCAGGGCGAAATAAAAAACCCTTAAAATCTTGGCAGGTATTACATATATAAATAAATTAGCGGTATCCAACAGATGATGTTCTGGGTCACCATGGCCCACATTTTGGTCGATATCTGGAAAACGCCTTCACACCACTCCCTTTTAAAACTCTCATTAATACCTTTAATTTGATACCCATATCGTACAAACTCATTCTAGAGTCACCCCTGGTCCACTTTTATGGCGATATCTCGAAAAGGCGAACACCTATAGAACGAAAGCCCACTCCCTTTTAAAAATACTCATTAACACCTTTCATTTGATACCCATATCGTACAAACAAAGTCTAGAGTCACCCCTGGTCCACCTTTATTGCGATACCTCGAAAAGGCGTCCACCTATAGAACTAAGGGCCATTCCCTTTTAAAATACTAATTAACTCCTTTCGTTTGATACCCATATTGCACGAACGAATTTTAGAGTCACCCCTGGCCCACCTTTATGGCGATATCTCGAAACGGCGTACACCTATGGAACTAAGGATTACTCCCTTTTAAAATACTCATTAACACCTTTCTTTTGATACCCATATTGTACAAACAAATTCTAGGGTCACCTCCGGTCCACCTTTATGGCGATATCTCGAAAAGGCGACCACCTATACAACAACCACCACTCCCTTTTAAAACCCTCATTAATACCTTTAATTTGATACCCATATCGTACAAACACATTCTAGAGTCACCCCTGGTCCACCTTTATGGCGATATTTCGAAACGGCATCCACCTATAGATCTAAGGCCCACTCCCTTTTAAAATACTCATTAACACCATTCGTTTGATGCCCATATTGTACAAACAAATTCTAGGGTCACCCCAGGTCCACCTTTGTGGCGATATCTCGAAACGGCGTCCACCTATGGAACTAAGGATTACTCCTTTTTAAAATACTCATTAACACCTTTCATTTGATACCCATATCGTAGAAACGCACCCTAGAGACAACCCTGATCCATCTTTATGGCTATATCCCTAAATGACATCCACCTATAGAACTATGGCCCACTCCCTCATAAAATACTCTTTAATGCCTTTCATTTGATACACATTCCAGGGTTTCTCTCGTTTCATTTTCCTACATGGTTATTTTCCCTTATGTTGTCACCATAGCTCTCAACTGAGTATGTAATGATCGGTTACACCCGAACTTAACCTTCCTTACTTGTTTTTTTATTTTAATTGTGCGATATTTTATAATATCAGTAATAAATTATACCAAGATATCGGTTAAGTTTGAAAACTACAAAGAGAAATTTTTTTTCCAAAATTTAAAATTTTTATACAAATACTATTGATATTAGAGAAAAAATTACAAAATTTGCATACGGGGATGGTTCTGATTTTCACTTCTTAATCAACTAGCATTTCGGGTACTAAGGTCTTAACTCGAAATCACCTACATTCATACTGTTTTTAATAAAGATACCGCTATCCACTCAGACCCGCTGCATGCTTTGTAATTTCTATCTATGTTTTGCCTTTCTGTTGCAAAATTTATTCATATTTTAGGTTTTTTTTTATACCTTTCATGAACTTGAAATGGTATATTAACTTTGGTCTGATGTTTGTAACGTTGAGAAATATAGAAGATAGACTCAGCATTAAGTATACCGAAGTGATCAGGGCGACGAACTGAGTTTATATATCCATGTCCGGCTGTCCGTCCGTCCGTCCGTCCGTCTGTCTGTTTGAACGCAAACTAGTCCCTCAAATTTTGAGATATTTCAATGAAATTTGGCACAAGAATGTATTTTTGTATTATATTAGACATTTGTCGGATCCGGTAGGATCGGACCACTATAACATATATCTCCCATACAACCGATCGTTCAGATAAGATGATTTTGGTCATTCCTGCCGCAATTTAGAAAGTATAAACATGAAACTCGGTGATATATATTTTAATATATCATAGAAGATTTTCTGAAAAAATTACTTTGATCGGAGCTATATATAGTATATATTCCATACAACCGATCGTTCATATAGAAAGATTTTTGGCATTTTCTCCATTAATTTCGAATATAAGAACGTTAAACTTGGTGACATTTATTCCAATATATCATAGAAGATTTCCTGAAAAAATCACTTTGATCGGAGCTATATGTATGTTGTATATACCTATCCCATACAACCGATCGTTCAGATAGAAAGATTTTTGGCCATTTCTCCCTTAGTTTGCAAAATAAAAACGTGAAACTTGGTGATAAATATTCTAATTTATCATAGAAGATTTCCCGTAAAAATCATTTCGATCGGAGCTATATATAATATATATCCCATACAACCGATCGTTCAGATAAGGGGGTTTTTGCCATTTTTTATTTTATATTTATCTTTAAAATAGTTTAGGCATGTACATCAATATATTTCTTATCTTATACATCCGATTATTTGGAGATTACGAACGGGATAAGATTATTGTTCAGCCTCATTCATGAAAGGTATGAAGTCTTCGGCACAGCCGAAGATAGTCCCGTCCGTACTTGTTTTAATTTTCAGTTGGTCACATGCCATTTATAGTACCAACAAGTTGTTTTAGTTTAAAAATGACACAAAAAAAAAAAAAAAAATCGAAATCTAAAATTTCGAATAAAAATTTAATTTTTTAAAATTTTTTAATGGGGAATGTATCGTAATATCCATAAACCAACATTTCTTTGATTTTAAACTTTTTTGCAAATTTTAAGGGAGCCATATGACATAATACCGGAAAGTCGTTTTAGTTAAGAAAATTTGTTTTTCAAAACTCAAAATTTTGAAGGAAATTAAGTTCTCTTTTTTGCAAATTATAGTTGAGTGGTAGGTCAAAAAAGCGATAATTAATTGTACAATAAACGTCAAACGTCACCGAAAAATTTTCTAAAATTTTAAAATTTTAAAAGATCTTAACTTTTATTTTTTTTAAATTTTTAGTAGACCATTGGGCTTTTTTGTTCTATCGCTTCTAGAGCTTACGATTTCTCGAACATGTTCGAGAAGAGATTTCTGGCGAGTCTCGCCTTCTCGCGAGATTCTTGAATCTCGAATTACTCGTAAGGTTCGAGAGATTCTCGAATTTCGAATTACTCATAAAGGTCGTGAGATTCTCGAATCTCGAATTACTTGTAAGGCTCGCGAGCTTCTCGACATTCAACTTAATCGATTCATTGCTCTTTTATATAGAGCTTACAATTTTTTCTGGACCACAAGCCAAAATGTCCGCAAAACCACAAGTAAAACCCCCAAAATGTATAGAATATTGCCAATGCAGCGACTGAATTGAAAGTCGAGAAGATCGCGAGTATTACGAGTAATTCGAGAATCTCGCGAGCCTTACGAGTAATTCGAGATTCGAGAATCTTGCGAGAAGCCGTGTTCTTAATGTTTCGTAGAAAAATAAAATATTGCGAACAAAATTATATGTATAATAAACATGTTTTGGGTTAAATGTCATTGAAGCAATATAATCAACAAATAAGTCACAAGTAAAACAAAACAAGTGTATAAATACTCTCCATACAGCGATTTAGTAAGAATGTCGAGAAGCTCGCGAGATTTACGAGGACTTTGGGACACGAGAATCTCGCGAGAAGTCAAGTATAAGTGGTATCGACAAACAATTTTTGTTTAATTATCGGATTTGTTGAGCTTGAAGGCTACGCCGGATGAATAAAACTTATTTTCCGTTTATGTTCCTTTATAATTTATTTGGTCGATATTTCGACTTCAATCGACCAGTCGATCATACATATCCATATTTCCCTGATGATGACTTCAGAGTTAAGATGAAATATCGAACAAATAATTTATAAAGGAATATAAACCCAAAATGAATTTTATTCATTCTGCGAAGTCTTCTAGCTTAAATATAATAATTTACAATATCTATTATCTTAAGTCAAACAAATTTTTTTTTTTATTTTTTTGAAAATTTTAAATTTTGGCAGTTTAAAGTTTTTTGTTTTAAATTTAATAAAATTGGGCATTAGAAAAGTCATTATTATTAAGTAAAGTTAAATAAAAAACTTGAATTATTATTGAAATAATTTTAAATACAGACTTAATTTTTTATTGAAATTTTTTAGATAAAGTCACAAATATTTTTTCAAACACAGCGATGTACTGATTGCATGTTTTGGTACCCGCCGATTTAATCCTGGTAACCGAAATGAACCTCATTAAGGATCGGCGGATACCGAAACTTATCATCCACGCATCGCTGTGTTTGTAGAAATATTTGTGAGTTTATCTAAACAAATTTCAAAGCTTTCAAAACTTGAAAGTTTATTTTTTGTAAAAATTTATTATTTTTTTTTTTTGTTTGAACGTGAGAAATTTAATTATTATGTTAAATTTGTCTAAGCCACATTTTAAACACTTTAGTTATAAACTTTTTCACACAGTCAGCATTTAACCAATTTTTTTTGTAATTATCGTCGCCCACTAACCAGAAGCATGAATGTGCAATTTTTCCGATTTTGTGTTATAGGCTTCGTTATATTACCCTTTAGATTTTCTAGGTTCTACTTAAATCTAGAGCTTCCTACGCACATGGAAGCCCCAATAATTTGCAGTGCCATTTTCATGAATGCACAATTCAATCACAAAATTTGAGCCAGAAAAATAAATGTAGCACATTCGTGTAGCACATTCATGTTTCTGGCTGGCAACAAGGTAATGATTTTCCTTTTTGAATGACACACCCGTTGATATGGCTAAACAATTTTTGAAAAATAGTAAGAACAGCACACATTCGTATTATGACGAATATTAGTAATACTAAGTGATACTCACATCTTTAAGCCGATACTAAGCAGTGACTTGTATTCACATCAACAAATCAATCATTATGTCTACCCATATGTCATTACAAGCAGCGGGGAGTAACGCACAAATACATGCATATATCCGAGATACTCCCGAAACTATGCAATCATTTGTGCAAGTATCACTCACATATACAAGCGCATATGAGGGGCTCTAGGCGTGCATCTGTAGTTATAGCTGATAAGTTTATAGCTGACAAATAAGTAGTAGATTCTAGAAATAGAAACGCCTAGAAGTATGCGAGCGACACAGCACAGATTATAAAAAGCGCCAGCTGAGCAATCAGAATTCAGTTTGATTTAAGCACGCAATCTGTCGAGCAGTAGAAGTGTTATTTTGAAAGTAGTCTAATAAAGACCATTTTGCATTATCGAATATTGTAGTTATTTATTCAACAGTATAGTGATTCGAACGTTAGCAGAAGGTGGCAAATAACAGGAGTTGCACTAAATTCGTAACAGTATGTTCAAATGTTCCGGTATACGTGCCTGAATGTTGGGCACCAACTCGTAACTCACCAAAATTTTTCCAGGTTCACACACAATAGTATGACGATTTTTTTATTTATAATTATTTTACTCAGGGATCTATAAAATTACCCATGCGATATATATGCTAGTTGAGATACACAAAAGATGTGCTGCATAAGGTATTCTCCATAAAAAATTATACCAATGAAGAATTTTTAATAGCTGTATATCCGAAAAAAAGATAGTTGTTTAATTGCAGACAAACTGATTTATTCGAAGCCGTTGCCTCTTCTCGAATCAAAACTAAAATACAGGAAAACATTTTGTGAAAAACTGGTTGTATCAAAAGAATAACATTCTTTTTATAAAAATCTTGAGGGCAACGCTTTAGCCAAACCCAATAAGTCAGAAGATTCTGATTCTGATGAGAATAAGAACTAGTTCTAAGTTTGCAAAAATATCTTAAATAAAAACACATTCGTGTATATGAAATTGAATTGAATGTGTAAATTTTTCATTTACATACATACTTTCGATAAGTCAAAGCCGCGGATGTTTTCCCAAGTACTGTGATGCTCTGAATCCCAATCCTCCAACAGAATTGGCCTAGCAGGTATTCGCTTGGTCCTAACATTATTTAAAAATCAATTTGTAGTGATTTTTTACGTGTTTTGAGGTTAAGTCCATACCATGACCACTTTGGCCAATTCTTATAGCGTATGTGGATTCAGCGCATCAAAATGTATAGAAAACATGAGTCGAATTACCTCATTCGACTACTTTTAGTTTTTTTGTATAGCTGTGTTAACAAAAAATTAGATCAGTGTTTAAAATTTTTGTTGTGCCAGAAAAATTAATGTGTTAAATCTCGGAAAATAGAAGGGATGCGAGCAGAGCGCTTATCTCAGTTGAAAGAGCATAGTGTGAATATAATATATAGATACACTTTAACATTAGAAACTAATTCTTCTAATTTTGAGGGAGCAATAAGCTTTGAAACTCGATTTCACAACATTATCATTTTGGCACATTCATGCTTCTGGCAAGCGGGCGACGTTATATACCCAAATGCATGTCATTTACTCAGCACAGATTTCATTGAATCATTTACATACATATTAACAATTTTATTTCGATACCTTTTTTTTTTGTGCAAAAGTTTTCGAAAATTTAAAAGAGCATCTTTTTAATAAACGAAAAATACAGTTACACAGCTTTTTAAATGACATCCTTTTTTTTTAATATAAAAAAGAAACAACATTTGTTTTAACGAAAAATGGAAAACAGCTTCCACAAAATAATATCTAAATTCAACGCTATTCGTTGGCATCTTGAAACTTGCACTTTGTTAAAGAAAACTGAACACTGAATGAAAATGTTATGCTGCTCTGGAGAGGTTTTTTGCTATTGGTCTGGCTCTGAACATGAACATAGCATAGAGCAGAGCCGTAGCAAAGAAGAGTGATAGCAATGCTTAGGCTTTGCTATCACTTACGTCGTGCTTACTACAAATAGCATTTCGTTCACAGCTTTTATTTTGCTATTTGCTACGCTCTGCAACACGACATAGCTCCCAACAGAGCCTTAGAAATGCGTTCACGTTTTCATGCTACGGTTCTGCTCTAAGCTTCTAAGCTTTTGTACATCTTCAGAGCCGAAGCTATAGCACTGCCGTTTTGCGTTGCTAGTGCTACTCTGGAGTAGCAAATGCAATCACTGAAACTGAACACCCAAAAAAAAAGACAATTTCTAAATTCATAATCAAGAGTTGAAAAGCATGATTGTAAAAATTTTGAAATTTTTTCACTTACTGTGAATTTTGTATAAAGTACTGAGCTTTTGTTTTTATGGTATTGAAAGAACATGCAAAATACTTTTAAAGTTTGACCTTGAAACTTAATAAGACTGATCATTTTTTTTTCTTATAAATAAAAAAAAATTGTTGTTTCATATTTACAATTAATTGTTGTTAAATCGCTGAACGTGTAGATATCCAAAGCAGCTCCAAAATTGTTTCAGTAATCACTTCAACATATAGAACGGACCACACTTGAGAATCACTGTCTAATGTGTTTAATGTTATTCGAAACGAATTTTTTAAACAAATTTCGTTTTCGCTTTAATTTTAACACATTTTCACTTTTAATTTTTTGAATAAGTCAACGCTTATAAATTTTGAAAAATTTCCGCTTTCACAATAATAAAAAACCCGCCTACAAAATTTTCAAACACTTTACAACACGTATTTGTCGTTACGCTATGCACCGTTACGTTAGCTACGGTTACTGAATCGTATCGACTATGCGCTTAAGTATTTTGAATTGTATGCGTGTTTTATTTTGTAAATTTGACTTTTTAGTTTGTCCAAAGGATCGAGGAAATTTCGATCGCCGCGCGTATAGCCACAGTTCAGGCTAAGAACACTCGTGCGAGTAAGCGAGCTACGGCTGTAAGGCAATTATTAAATACTACGTTTCGCATATGAAGTAAGCGTCAAAGGAAAAAATAAAAAAATAATCGCAAATGGAGTAAGACGCAAAACTAATAAAATTAAAAAAATATATATTTATAAAATAAAGCATTAACACTCATTAAAACACAACAAAAAGAAGATGAGCTTGAGCTTGAAATTACAATGAGAAAATACGGATATGAAATTAAAATGAAATTGTAAAGAAATGCAATTCAATTATATGTAAAACAACAAAAATATTTATGTATATGAAATTTATTCTGACAATTGCGTGAGAAGATGCAGCCTCAGCACATACCCACAAACAAATATATAGATACATCCAAAATGTCAAGAAATGTTAAGTGATCAAGAATCGCACAAAAAAAACAAAACAAGTTAAAATAATTTTTTTTTTGTTGTTGCTTTATTGCCGGCAGCTATTGCGACATTTTTTTGGTTTTGCCTGTACGTTTGTTGCTTAAAGGCTTTTTGGTGTTGTACGTGTGTTCGTGTGTGGTGGTGTGAGTGTGTTTGCTCACAGGAGTTAGCAATTAATTTTTGTCTTTTCTGTTATTGTATGACTTTTTTTTTGTTGACAAAGATGAGCACATTTCAGTGTCTGTTTTTTTTTGATATCTGATAACTTCTAGCTTAATAAAAGCCATACCTTGTTAAGCCTGGCAGCGTTTTATCTATGTAGGAAATATTACCCAAATGGTTACAGCCTTTAATTAATAAACACAAATACAAAAAAAATTTTACATACAAAAAAATATTAGCTAAATCAGACCCCAAATGCGATTTTTTTGACTATCTCGATCCTTGTGCAACCTGGCGGTGATTTTTTTCATATGTCGTTTTCTATTCATGTATGTAATATGTGTCCCAAATATGAGCCAAATTGGAGCACAAATACGATTGACATGAAATGGTATATTATCTTTGGTCCGAAGTTTGTAACGTTGAGAAGATAGACTCACCATTAAGTATACCGAATTGATCAGGGCGACGAACTGAGTTGATATAGCCATTTCCGTCTATCCGTCCATCCGTCTGGCCGTCCGTATGTCTGTTTGAACGCAAACTAGTCCCTCAAATTTTAAGATATCTCAATGAAATTTGGCACAAGGATGTATTTTTGTGACATATTAGACATTTGTCGGATCCGGTAGGATTGGACCACTATAACATATATCTCCCATACAACCGGTAATTCAGATAAGACGATTTTGGTCATTCCTGCCGCAATTTAGACAGTATAAACGTGAAACTCGGTGATATATATTTTAATATATCATAGGCGATTTTCTGAAAAAATCACTTTGATCGGAGCTATTTATAGTATATATCCCATACAACGGATCGTTCAGATAGAAAGATTTTTGGCCATTCTCCCTTAATTTATAAAGTATAAACGTGAAACTCGGTGATATATATCTTAATATATCATAGACGATTTTCTGAAAAAATCACTTTGATCGGAGCTATATATAATATATATGCCATACAACCGGTCGTTCAGATAAGGGGGGTTTTTGCAATTTTTTATTTTATATTTATCTTAAAAATCGTTAGGTATGTACATCTGTTCACTATTTATTTCTTATCTTATACATCCAATTATTTGGAGATTACGAACGGGATAAGATTATTGTTCAGCCCCATTCATGAAAGGTATGAAGTCTTCGGCACAGCCGAAGACAGTCCCGTCCTTACTTGTTTTTTGTTGACAAATATGAGCACATTTCAGTGTGTGTTTTTTTTATATCTGATAACTTCTAGCTTAATAAAAGCCGTACCTTGTTAAGCCTGGCAGCGTTTTATCTATGTAGGAAGTATTATCCAAATGGTTACAGCCTTTAATAAATAAAACAAAAAAATGTTACCTACAAAAACTATGAGCCAAATCGGACCCCAAATACGATTTTTTTGACTATCTAGATCCTTGTGCTACCTGGCGGTGATTTTTTTCATATGTCGTTTTCTATTCATGTATGTAATATTTGTCGCAAATATGAGCCAAATCGGACCACAAGTACATTTTTTAAATATTTCGATCCTTGCGGGTCTTGAACTATAATCCAAGTTTCAAGCTTGTAGCTTCTCGGGAAGTTACTTAAATTTCAATTAAAAAAATCGTAATGCTTGCTACACAGAGTCAAACTAAATAAAACCGTTTAAAAAGCAGCACTCTAGAACTTAAATTTAATGAAGCTTCCTTGAAGGTCTTAAGCCTCGAAGTCAGGAGCTTCAGTGTGATAGGTTTAGCACGCTACCGCCACATCAAGGCGGTCATCATATATACATATATATTTATTAGAGAAAAATTATAGAATTTGCACACAGCGATGGTTACTAAGCACACTACACACTGCACACTTTGTAATGTGTCTCTAACTAATTTACCTTTTTGTTGCCATCTCTTTCACTCACGCTTTGGTATTTATATACTCTTTCTTTTGAATTCAAAATTGTGTAGAATATTTTTCGGCGCATTCAACAGAACGTGATCAGTGACATTGTTTTTACAGCACTGCGTTATTAGCAATTTTGCGCTGTTTACTGTTATAGCAGTACTATTTATATGTATTTGATTAGCGTCCGCCATAGTGTCATGGTAGCGTGCTCTGCCTGATACACCGAAGATCCTGTGTTCACGCCCTGGGTAAAGCAAAGATCAAAAATTTAGAAACAAGTTTTTTCATTTATAAAAAAGTTGTTTAAAGCAGAGTCGCCACTTGGCAGTGTTTGGCAAGCAATCCGAGTGTGTTTCTGCTATGAAAATCTAAAGGAGATAGGAATCACCCTGGCCCAACTTCATTCCGAATACTGTAACAGGTCAAATTTTTACTTGTGCGGAATCTTCAAACATGACATACGTAATATATGTCCTGCATGCAATGTATCCCCACATGACACCAACCGTTTTTTCGACTGTTATGTGGAACCTACGCTTATAGCCGCAACTTCCATTTGGTCCCCCTGTTAAAACTGTTAGTTTCCTTTGACTTCATTTAGAGAGATTTGATGACAATTTGTGAGTGGTCGTACCCATTGAATGGGGAGAAGCACTGTTAAAACAACATCAACCATACCACTGCGGCTTACTGATTGCATCCGCCATTACTCAATAAAACGAGCAACAGCGTTGACTTCAAATTCTTTCTGTTTCTTTTGATATCACTCCAAAAAGTGTGATACTGTACAAATACACCAAACTTTTTAACTATTTTGGTGCAAAATTTGAGAGTACACCAATGTTAGTTTTGATATTGTAACGAATTTAGGGAAATTCCGGTTATTTGCAGCCTACTGCTAACGTTCCTATCGCGAAACTGTTGAATATATAACTCCAATTTTCAATAATGCAAAATGTTCTTTATTAGAATACTATAAAAATACTTCACAATAACACTTATACTTCGCAACTGGTAGCGTGCTTAAATCAAACTGATTGCTCATGCCTAAACTGGTGCTGCTTTTATACTCTTCGGTTTCCTCGTTCGCATATTTCTAGGTGTTTCTCCTTCTAGAATTTACTAGTTCGCTGAAGATTGTATACTTTTGTGAGTATCTCAGAAATATGCATGTGTATGTGTGAGAACTACTTTGCTGATGATTGCATACTTTTTGGAGTATCTCTCCGCTGCTGTATGTACACATGTGTAGACATAATAGTTAATTTGTTTATGTAGATACAAGTGACTGCTCAATATCGGCTTAGAGATGACAGTGTCCCTTACTGTTGCTAATATTCGTCACAGTATTAATCCGAAAAGTGTTAGCATTTCACTTGATTTTTTTGTTTATATTAAAGAGGGACCACACTGCAAAATTCCAAATTTTGGTTCTTTTCAACTTTTAGGTTTTATTTCAAAATTGTTTTTAAATTTTTAACATCAGTTAAATTTAAAATTTAAATCGAGTACATTTAAGTGAAAACGAATTAAGTACACAAATTTTTCAACTATCAGACTGTGATGGTTGAGACACCAAGTAAGAGAATTTTACTGTATTCACTTGAACTTGTTCAGTTTAAAAAAATGTTCATTTTACAATAAAAAATAATACTAAGGTGATGTTCTGATCACAATACATATACAAAACTAAATTTACACGGAAACTTGTTTAAATTGAGAAAAAAAATTGTAAATGCTTAAAGAATTTGTATAGTCCCCTTAATGAATAAATGTTTAATTTAAATTTTCCTCAGTGCTACAATATTTTTGAAAAATTGTTTGTTGTCAATTTGTTAGTGTAAATTTTAATATCATAGCAGGTGTCTTGGCTTCATATGGAAGTGTTCTTTCTTTGCACTTTCATATGAAATTCAGGCACTTTAATATGAACCGAATTTATACATATGTATGTGAGAGCATATGGGAGTGGTATGATTTTTTTTTATATTCAAGGTGTGAATTTGTAAATGTGCCTATATTTTCAGGGCAAAACAAAAACCAAAGTGCTATAAGTGTATAGGGGTTGAGCAGCTCTGTTCTATGAAATAGAGCCAGGCATTTTCAATATCATTTCAATGAAAACCCCATTGCAACCGGTGGACCAAATTTTATCTATTTTAATTGGTAGGCAAGGCGCATTTATGGATTGAATATTGGTACGTTAATTGGATGCATAAAGCGTAAACCATAATACCGAGAATTCAAAATTCCTTGATATGTCCCATTGTCTTACTTACTTACTTACTTAATTGGCGCTTAACCGTCTAAACGGTTACGGCCGTCCAACAAAACGCGCCAGTCGCTCGTTCTCTTCGCCAACCGGCGCCAATTGGTTACACCAAGGGAGTTTAAATCATTTCCACCTGGTCCTTCCAGCGGAGTGGGGGCCGCCCTCTACCTTTGCTTCCATAGACGGGTTCCAATAGAAACACTTTCTTGGCCGGAGCATCATCTTTCATTCGCATAACATGGCCTAGCCAGTGCAGCCGCTGCGTTTTAATTCGCTGGACTATGTTGATGTCTGCGTATAGCTCGTACAGCTCATCATTAAATCTTTTTCGGTACTCGCCATGGCCAACGCGTAGAGGTCTATAAATCTTTCGAAGAACTTTTCTCTCAAACACTCCCAAAGCCGCTTCATCTGCTGTTGTTATAGTCCATGCTTCTGCCCCATATAGCAGGACGGGTACGATAAGTGACTTGTAGAGTATGATTTTCGTTCGCCGAGAGAGGACTTGACTTTTCAATTGCCTACCTAGTCCAAATTAGCATTTATTAGCAAGATTGATTCTTCGCTGGATTTCAGTGCTGATGTTGTTGCTAGTATTGATGCTGGTTCCCAAATAAACGAAGACTTTTACTATTTCGAAATTAGGGCTGCCAACAGTAGCGTGGTTGCCAAGGCGCGTATGCGCTGACTCTTTGCTCGATGACAGCAGGTACTTCGTTTTGTCCTCATTCACCATCAAACCCATCTTTACCTCTTCTTTTTCCAATTTGGAGTAAGCAGAACTAACAGCGCGGGTGTTTAGGCCGATGATATCAATCAATGCAACCAAGAGAAATTTCTTAACTTAGTCGTGTCGTGTAAAAAGCTCATGAAAAGCTCAATTGAAAGCATTAAATACAATTTTTTTTTAGCACAATAAGTTTTCGAGAGTCGATCATGCATTTTAATGCAATCTTGAAAATGACTTCAGATTGAAGTCGAAATATCGACCAAATAAATATATGAATATTAACATAGCGTTTTATTCAAAGCAAGGCCTCGAGCTCACAAAATCCTACATTTTTTAAATAAACAAGGCCATCAAAAATCAAAAATTACAATAATTTTTCGACAATTCATTATTTTCTGAGCAATAACTGGCCTTCCAATCCACTAGTTTTTGGTAGGAATTACGTCCCGTTCTGGTGTCCCAAGTTATCTTAAATTGGTGGCATACCTGTTTGTGAAAGCCACTTAACTCTGTTGTTATTGTTGTAGCGATAAGGACACTCCCCGAAGGCTTTGGGGAGTGTTATCGATGTTGATGGTCCTTTGACGGATGCAGATGCGGTACGTTCTGGTAACAAGCACCATTAAGGTACTAGCCCGACCATCTCGGGAACAATTTGTTATGATGACATGAAAACTTCTAGGCCAGACCGCTCCCCCCCCCCCCTTTGATTCATGAGGATCTTGGAGTCGCCAGAGCCTCGGTTGTTTAACGATCACGATTTTCCAAGGGTAGTACACAATTGAGTTGGAGAAGCTATATATTGGCGCTGACAACCCCTTGAAAGGGTTGCGCTACACAACCTTTCCAATCAATTTGGTATTTAAGTCGTCTCTTACGACAGGCATACCTGCCGCGGGTATATTCTAAGCCCCCTAACCCGCTGGGGTAACCATTTAACTCTCAAGTACGTCGTAAATTTGTTATGGAACTATCGTCCAACTACTGTGACGGCCAGCCTAAAATATTTATGATGTATTATGAGAACTACTAAGCAGCCCGCTTGGAAGCTGTATATTAAACACTGCGAATCACAGTATGGTTTCATTCAAAATACTATTGCACTGTAAAGCATACAGCATAACCTCGAAGAGGAATATGAGTGAATAGTGTTTATGAATAAGGTTACATTTTTGGATAGAACTGTAGATCGAAGAAGAAGAATTTGACATTTGTTTTGTCTAAGTGTGCTTTCAGACTTTGCATATGTAATTATTTTTCCCACTCGTTGGTACTTTTCTAACATTTTTCACAGTTAAAAACTGCTATTTAAAAAATTAATACAACACAAAATATGTGAGCAAGTATGTGAGTAACCTTCAATTGCTAAGTCTGAAGTCCCCTTATATTTACAAATGAAACATCTTTCGTGATTGTGGGCGATGTTACTGGATTGCGTTGAACACATCTGTAAAAAATTTATTGTGGCTCGACCTTAAGGGTAAGCAATTTCGCCTAGCTCAACTTGGAGTCACGCTTCTAATAGGGTACTGCGACAAATTTTTAAATTTTGACGTAAAGGCTTAGACTTTATGAGTTGAACTAATACATATATATACACACATATTTTTTTACCTATTAGTTAAAAATCTTTGAATCCTTAGATTCCTTTAGTTTTCTATTGATACGTTTAGGATAGGGTATCGCTCCATTTCATTGAACATCACTGTATGTTCTAAAAAAATTTCATTAGTTCTAAATTTTTTCTGAAACTCGAAAAGCGCCAACAAAAGATATTTAGGCCAGTCCAAGGTCTGCTATTTGCCGTATTCTTAAATCATGGCTCAATTGTACGGTTGGCTCATCTCATCAGCTGATTTTATTTCAATGGTATAGGCATTGTTAAAACGAGATGGCAAACTCAAAATGAAACCAACACATTGACAATTATTTACTACCATGGTGGTATATTTTTAAACGGTTTTATATTTAGCTTGACTCTGTGTAGCGAACAGAATTTTGTAATTGAAATTTAAGTAACTTCCCGATAAGCTAAAAGTTTGAAACTTTGAATATAGTTGAGAACCCGATGACAATGCAACAACACTGCTCTACAAAATTAAACTTTTTGCATTACCCACGACCACCACTATTTTTTTTTTTATTTGCTATAGTTCCCTAATTATAAAAATGGTCGAAATTTAAAATTCTATGAATACTTTTTTGTTTTTTTTTTTTCTGAAATTTGCCTTTTTTGAAAATGGAGATCCATTTATTTCATCATATCTCTGGAACGGGTTGTCCGATTTTGTTGGAGAAGACAGCATAAATTAGCAAATGAAATTACCTTAAAATTGTTTAAATACCATTTTTTTTAAATACTTATTGGTTTCAGAGTTATTTGCATCGCATTATAAAAAAAAAAATTTTTTGTATTAAAAATTCCATTCTTTTTTTTTTTCTTTAATTCGTAAAAAATCGAAAGAGACAAAAACTTACAACTTTTATTATATGATCGCAAAATGTGAACATTCCAAATAAGGCAAGCTTTTTTTCATGAAAATCCATGGATAAACGGTAATATTATTAACAATTAAGTGAATGAAGGCAAAATATGTATTGTTAATATTTTTGTTTATTTAGCTATTTAAGATACCTTTATTAAAGAAATTCTACAAAATTTAGTACTTGAAATATTTAAAAATAGTTTCTACTTTTTGCTTGTCTACTGTAATTTTCTGAATTTGATTCTCGTATAAGAAACCAATTATAATCCCCCATCATATTTTCCTTCCAGAATCCTTGATAACGCTCCTCCATTGACTTAAGTTGTTGGTGAAATCGTTCTCCATGCTTGTCGCTGACATCACCAAGATTTGAAGGGAAAAATATCCAAATAATAGTTTTTTGCTGTTCCTGACAACTTGATTATTCGCGATCAGGAATGCTAGTTAAATAACATTGAATGAACTAAATGAATTACTTTAAATAGTCGCAGGCCACTTCGATTTTTAAAAGTATGTATCTTTTTTTTCGTTAAGTTTGTCACAATCGGCGACAGTATACTATACAGGGCAGGCATCTAATGAGTCTGTAAATTTTTTAACCACTACCTGCGAAAGGGTTTGAGGCCTCGGTGAAAATTCGTGATTTTGAAAAAGAAAAAAAATTTATCCATAGAATTACAAATTTGGGATGTTTTTGTTTTTATAATTTAAGCATTCTAAGAACATCGCAAGAAATGTCTCAAGGAAAAGGTTGTATATATTTGATAACAAATATATGTATATGACCACACTTCTTTCTTACGAAAACCAGCGTTGGCAACTTAAATTTTCCATACAGTATGAGGCATTTTTATACTCAGATGAGCAGAGCTCACAGAGTATATTAACTTTGTTCGCATAACGGTAATCCCAAACGGCATAACTAATCGAAATAGATATGGACTTCTATATATCAAAATGATCTGGGTGAAAAAAGATATTCAAATAGCCATGCCCGTCCGTCTGTCCGTCCGTCTGTAAACACGATAACTTGAGTAAATTTTGAGGTATCTTGATGAAATTTGGTATGTGGGTTCCTGGGCGCTCATCTCAGATCTTTTTTTAAAATGAACGAAATCGGACTACAACCACGCCCACTTTTTCGATATCGAAAATTTCGAAAAACCGAAAAAGTGCGATAATTCATTACCAAAGACGGATAAAGCGATGAAACTTGGTAGGTGCGTTCACCTTATGACGCGAAATAGAAAATTAGAAAAATTTTGGACAATGGGCGTGGCGCAGCCCACTTTTAAAAGAAGGTAATTTAAAAGTTTTGCAAGCTGTACTTTGGCAGTCGTTGAAGATATCATGATGAAATTTGGTAGGCGCATTACTCCTATTACTATATGTGTGCCAAATGAAAATTAGAGAAATCGGATGACGAACACGCCCGCTTTAAAAAAAATGTTTCTTTAAAGTCAAATTTTAACAAAAAATTTTATATCTTTACAGTATAAAAGTAAATTATGTCAACATTCGACTCCAGTAATGATATGGTGCAACAAAATACAAAGATAAAAGAAAAATTCAAAATGGGCGTAACTCCGCCCTTTTTCATTTAATTGGTCTAGAATACTTTTAATGCCATAAGTCGAACAAAAATTTACCAATCCTTGTAAATTTGTTAGGGACATAGATTCTATGACGATAACTGTTTTCTGTGAAAATGGGCGAAATCGGTTGAAGTCACGCCCAGTTTTTATACACAGTCGACCGTCTGTCCTTCCTTCGGCCGTTAACACGATAACTTGCGCAAAAAAAGATATATCTTAACTAAACTTAGTTCACGTACTTATCTGAAGTATTTTTATCTTGGTATAAATTATGGCCGAAATCCGGCTATGACCACGCCTACTTTTCCGATATCGAAAATTACGAAAAATGAAAAAAATACCATAATTCTGTACCAAATATGAAAAAAGAGATGAAACATGGTAATTGGATTGGTTTATTGACGCAAAATATAACTTTAGAAAAAACTTTGTAAAATAGGTGTGACACGTAACATATTAAGTAGAAGAAAATGAAAAAGTTCTGCAGGGCGAAATCAAAAGCCCTTGTAATCTTGGCAGGACTACTGTTCGTCGTATGACATATATAAATAAATTAGCGGTACCCGACAGAAGATGTTCTGGGTCACCCTGGTCCACATTTTGGTCGATATCTCGAAAACGCCTTCACATATACAACTGAGGGCTACTCCCTTTTAAAACCCTCATTAATACTTTTAATTTTATACCCATATCGTACGAACACATTCTAGAGTCACCCCCGGTCCACCCTTATTGCGATGTCTCGAAAAGGCGTCCACCTATAGAACTAAGGCCCACTACGTTTTAAATAATTATCAACATCTTACATTTGATACACATGTCATACAAACACATTCCAGGGTTACCCTAGGTTCATTTTGCTAAATGGTGATTTTCCCTTATTTTGTCCCCAAAGCTCTCAGCTGAGTATGTAATGTTCGGTTACACACGAACTTAGCCTTCCTTACTTGTTTCTTATGATCTGCGTTTTGCCTTACGAAAAATTTACGGGGAAAAATTTCTTGAGTGTCATTATGGAGTTTTCTCATTTCTGGCGATGCCCGTAGTAAGCTTTAAAAAGACAAAGTTGCGCAAAATGTCATACCTAAATAATTTGTTTGTCAAAAACAATAATAGGTTTGATATGCAAAATATTCGCTAAATTGGGTATTTTCACTTTATTGTCAATAAAACCAACATTTATTTTTGTATTTTCACGAAATAAGGTTTAAATTTTTAATAATGTTTACAGTTTTAAGACCGTGAAATAAAAATGGTAAGTTTTTAAAACCTTCGATTTATATGAATTTTTGAAATATAAAAAAATGTTCGATTTTGCAAAAAAAAAATATTTTTTTACATTTTTATACGAATAACTCCACAATCGTCGATCATATAAAACAATTTTCTTATCAAGACTTGCAGGAAATTTTGCGGTGAATCCACTTGTGTTTATATCAACGAATTTAGATAAGTAATTTCCAATATATGATAAAATAAATGGAAAGTCCTCGGTGAAAATTCGTGATTTTTGAAAAAGAAAAAAAAATTTATCCATAGAATTACAAATCTGGGATGTTTTTGTACTTAGGGGGCCATAATACATAGAAATTAAATAGTTAGACTTCAAAGTAATTTCTATTGTTGACTAGTGTAATAGGAAAAAACTCCGATTGGTGGCGCATGGAGGGAAATATTTCAAAAAATCGTATTTGTGGTCCGATTTGACTCATATTTGGAACACTTGAAAATAAAATAATTAAAAAAAATTTTAAGTTAATCGGTTTTTTTGAAAACGATACTTACATTAAGTAATAATAATACTAAAAGCTAGAATATAATTAGGTAGGTCCTATGTACTAGTCATTACACTCCTCATCAATCTAGGGCTTTGATCAGACAATTAAATAAAAGCGTTGGGCGCTAGCATAACCTGATTAAGGTTCAGTTGGTCTTACTTATGACTACAAATAGAAATTTGACGCGTCCAGCGCTTTTATTTAATTATCTAGACCTACCCAATTATTTCCTAGCTTTTAATATTATTATTAATTAATGTAAGTACCGTTTTCAATAAACAATATTTTTTTTTAATAATTTTGTTTATAAAATAAATAGTTTCACATGATTTTAAGTTATTTTTTTAGTAAATGCATCTAATTTAGCGCATTATTTTCCCACAATACACAAAAATTGCAAGGTAGTATTATCCCTCCGCACTCCATTTGCATAACACCAACACTCAGATTTTGACAATCTGAACAAAGGTATGTTGTTGCTGTAGAGATGAGACAACCATATATACTTTAACCATGGCTTGAATAAAATTTTGTATTGGAAACTATGGAAACAACCCAAGTCTTAAAATTTTATATACATTTTTCATTAAAAAAAATTGAATTCTTAGAATTTTTTCTTTCCGAAATTTGGAAAAAATAATTCAAGAAATCTAAATTTTTTTTTGTAAACAAAAATTGCTAAATTTGTACACCTTTCTATAAAAATGGAGCGAAGGAACACCCTCAACAATTTTTTTTTTTTAATTTTATTTAAAAAAATATTTCGAAAACTGAAAAATACAAATTCACTTCACTTTTGCATATCCTATTTTGCACTTTATTTAAATATGGTTGTACGTTACTTACATTCAAATCACATGTGGTTTTTCGAAGTTAATCCGTCCATTATTCACTTTTAAAATTAATAAGTTTATGTTCAGCTTTGTTTACTAAATACAACTCATTGCCTTTTAAATGCACAAAAATTTATTTGCACTGCTTTTGTTGTCACAAAATAAAATTCAAATAAATTTTTAAATAAAAAAGTTAATACCGAAATTTTTAAATGCCATTGGCTTTTTTATGTTTTCTTTTAATATTTTTTTTTTTATACCAAATCTAGCACAGCTTCACTTTTCGATATGAACACCCGGCATACCCGCACCTTCTCTGTGCAGCAGCAGTGTATTTTTTTGCGTTTGCTTTGCCAATTTAAAATAACATACAATTTTTCATATTTCTTTGTTTTCGTTTTTTTTCTGTGATTTTGCAACAGGCGAATTGAGTTGGTAAGAGATTTCAACAATGCTGCTGACAACAGAGATTGCAAAAACGGTAAGTTAAGGCGTTGATGCTGATACAATTGTTGTTGTTGTTATTGTTGTGAATTTTATTGCTGTTTTTGTTGTTAAATTTGTTGCCATTTGAGTTGTTTTTATATTTTTTTTATGTCGTTACCTTTTTAACTCGAACGTTGCCGTTTTGTCGTGATGGCACGTCGTGCTCAATACCGCTGCGTTATTAATTTACATATATATATATTTTTTGTTATTGCAATTTTTAATTATTTTGCTTTGTTGCTATTGTTGAATAATTTTTTCACTTTTGTTTTCTTGTTCAGCACTTCCATTGATTTTTACACGCTTAATATGTAAGTTTGCTAACGTTTTGAGTGCAATTTTTTTTAAATAATCCCTTCAAAAGTAAATACAGAAAATATAATTTTTTATTTTTTTATTTTTGTGATTTTTTTTCGCAAGTAGGAATATCCACTTAGCGATCTCCTTAACGATTTAATATTTACTTGCTTGCTTAGTTATGTATTTGGCACATTTACACATATACTACATAGATATACGCACACAAATACACACACATTATCAACAAACCGATTTGTGGCCGTCGTCTGCCTGCATAAACTGGTCGGCGCACACTAAATTCAACCAACGCTTTAGTTGGGCCATCGAGTCAATCAAAAAGTTTGTGGTTATTTAGAGAAATAACAGAAAACCCCGTAGAGGAAAAGAGCAACAAATAGATCAAACCAAAGTTGGCTTAAAGTAATAAATAGAGACAAGCCATAATTTGGCTTGAAGACAAACTCTAAACTAGCCAAGTCTACCCAGAAGAGCGTAAAAAGCTAAACAAAGCAAGGCAAGCGAGTGTACGAGCGAGCTTGAAATAAATCCAACAGCTGTGGAAGCTAAAGCGTTGTAGCCCTGAGTTGAGCTTAGCTAGACGTGTGTTAAGTATACGTGTGTGTATGTAGGTATGTATTTACGGCTAAACAGTTAGCCAAACAAACTGGTAAATAGCTTGTTTTTTGTTGGTATTGTTGTTGCTTGCGCTGCAATTACTAGCACCACATGAGCTTTGTTATTTGGGAAACACTGCCTAGTTAAATACAAAGTCTCTAGTGTCACTATTTTATCTAAAAGCTTATGCTCTTCTTCTCATTAAGCTCCCATTCTTTCATGACCAGCTGCACTCGCTCACAATGACACTCTGCAACTTTACGCTCATGCTTTAGCTGTTAAGCTGCACCCTTAGTAGTTTGCTCAGCAATATTTAGTGAGCTTATGAGTGTTAACATTTGGTTGCTAGGGTGTATAGGTTTGGTAATGTGCCAGTAAAACTTTGTTCGGCAAACCTCATAATAAAGGTTTATTTTGTTGCCAAAATATTTAGCTCTGTTGAATTCCCAATACACTCGCGAAGATTAAAGACCTTGCCCATTGGATGGGAGGTAAAACAGGCTGTATTTGTGTGTAGCCTTTCTGACACTGGACCACTCTAGAGAGAAATTATGGTCTTACCACGGTAAGAGGCTCTGCTGCGGCGGACGACAGAACTACCCCTTTTCTTTATTTGATCTCTAGCTGGGCTTGACTAGCGAAGTGTAGTACGAGCTACATGAATATTAACAACAAATAAAAAACTGGGATTATAAAAATATTAAGGGGAAACGCTAAAAGCGCAAGCTCTGCTGCAGAAATTTCAAAACATTCTCAAGAAAACGCAATCCTCTTCAAACGCCAGAGGTCGAACGAGAACATTTAACCACCCCCGAACAGGTGCCCGAATCACCCTGGGGTAACAAGCCCAGCTTTGCCGCAGTGGCCAGAGATAGGATCCTCACAGAGACCACTGGTCACAGTACGTCCGGAAACAAACCGGTAACGCTGTATTCGACGTACTGATGAAGTCTCCAGGTAGACCGCGGCGTGGTACTAACACATGATGGTGCGAGAGCCATATCAAGGTGCTAGCTTGTGAGGACGCCAGCACTGTATAAGGTAGCAGCTGTAAGGCTGGTCTCAGTCTACCCTGGATCATAAATCGAAATCATCGGCTGGCAAGGCATTTTGGGTGGGCCAAAGGCTAGAGTATGGGTTTCAGCGGTTCCTGCAGAGCTCTCAATTAGTGAATTCCTGCAATGTAGGGAATTTCTTTCGAGTTCGGTATTATACTCTCCAGACCCAGGGTTCTGTCCATGCAAAAACTCGTTACTAAACATGACTTGACTGACTGGTTTGATGTTGCTATCTCGCTATGGATAGATATATTTGTACTGATGTACTACAGTGACAACTATAGAGCTTCCTCACGAAGTCCGGAAGAGTGTTCAATTTTCAAAAGTGTGTCGCCCGCTTTCTAACTTCAGTAATCCAAGCATCCTTAGTTTTCTTTTTGTCAAAGCATAGCATTTAAGATTCACATTTTCGCTGTGACATGCCTGTTAAAATTCTAAGACTGATTTTTGGAAAATTGCTTGGTTGCTAGCAGTGTCTTTACCTGTCAAAGTCCTATGCTTTCACACCAGCTTTGTTCTCAGAAATGCACCGCTTCTGACTTAGTTCTTCTCTCTTAATGTGGCACCCTATTGGCATGTCCGCTTGTTCGTCTCCATCCATTCCCCGGTGTCCCAGGGCCCAAGCTAGTTTAATGTCCCTACTAGCCTCTAAGCGTTTCACCCTGTCCAAAGAGTCGGGGTCTACTCTCATCTCTATAGCCAAGACATAGCCTAGAGTACAGCCTCATTGTCGCTAAGTATAATATAATGCTCTTAGGCTTATGGCAAAAACTTCAGCCTGCAAAATTGTTTCGCCAACTCGCAGCCCATCGCTATAGGGAGAAACTGCAAGTATTTTGTTTTCTGAACATATAAATCTCATTGAATACATCAACATTTTTTCCCCCAATTTTTAAATTCCCTTCCCTAAATTTGGTTCCAATTCGCAGTTGTTTTTCTTTGCTTACCGCGAGGGTTTACCCCATACTCTGCATCTGTGCTATGGCTTTTAATCCTGAGAGGCACTACTGAATTATAAAGTTTACTACCAACCAGAACGTGTACAATTGTGCGGGCGATTTCTTCTGGTAATATTACCTTTAACTTTTCAAAGTACCCAGTTATTAATACTAAAGTTCCTTAGAAAGATTTTTCTTAGTAGCCTTCCTTCAAGAGTAAGGATGTGTAAGGATCTCAGGAATTACCTCCTTGAACGCATCGTCCGCAACAAATGTAGACAGGCATTATGTAAGATCGCGGCATTATGGCTTATAAATAGTTACTGCGCGTCCTGCATCGCCAGCATTTTACCTACCTATATATCTACTTACTCGAAACCCAGAAGTCCAAAAATTTCATGAAGATATCTAACACAAATAAAGCAGTAAAACAAATCACATCATATTGTTAAGTCACATGATATGATCAAATCATGTCACATCATCATATCACATCGTTTTCGAAAATCACATGAATGCATCAAAAGTTTATATATATAAACCATAATACTTGCCTAACTAAACTGTATATCTTTCAAACTAGTACTCAATATAGAGCTGAATTCATTTCAGCACTCACTTCAGTAAGCTGGAAGAAGTGATTTAATCGATGCGAAAAAATATGATCACATTAGAGTAAAACACTAACATATGATGGGACGATTATGAATGAAGTGCTTGTTGATTTGCAGGTATTGCCCGGGGCTAAGTCTCTAAGTGTCGCTCGCTTTTAAATCACATCATATTGTTAAATCACCTGATAGAATCAAAGCACGTCATATCATCACATTACATCGCTTTCGAAAATCACATGAGAGTATCAAAAGTTTATATAAATAAACCAGTAATACCTATCTAACGAAACTTTATACCTTTAAAATTAGTACACAATCTAGAGCTGAATTCATTTCACCACTCAATTCAGTGAACCGGAATAAGTGGTTTAATCGATCCCAAAAGGTATTATCACATTAACATATGATGGGACGATTATGAAAGAAGTGCTTGTTGATCTGCAAATACTGCCAGGTCTAAGTCTCCAAGTGTTGCTCTTAATCTTCCTTCGGTGTTTAGCGAAATGTCCAATTGCAGAGTATGAACGTGTTGGGTTTGATTATTTAGTAGAGATATTGATGAAAGTGACCATGTTTTTTTAAAAATTGGAACGGGTAGAACGCGACAACGGTACCTTGAAAAAGCGTTCTGATACATCAAGCATGTCATCCCACCTGGCGTAGCGCTTGTTAAAGGCGAGTATAAAACACAAAATGTTGTTACATTTATGAAAATCAATCAAAGTTGACAAGCTTTATATACTTTGCAATATTTTGCTTGCTACGAGAGCAAATTTTAACCTGAGTGCTTGAAGAGTTAGAAAATTTGCGCTAGGAGCAATGAAAAACGCTACGCAATCGCATTTGATATATGGTTAGAAAGCTTCATGATACTTAACATATGTATGTAACTTGGTTGGATTTCTCATGTCAATACATATTAACGAAAATATGCAAATAATAAGCTTCATTCAAATCATTGCTGTAATTATTCTGATTAATGCTTAACCAATCGCTGTATGTATATTTTGCGGTTATAAATAAAATCACTAGTACATTGTTTAGTGCATCAGCCCCAGGCAAGTTATTTTTTTTAGCTCAGAGTTACCTTAAACAAATTTTCAAAAATTTATATCAGGTTAACTCCAAGTTAACTTGTCGTTCTGCAAGTGTGCCTAAGTACTTTTTCATATATACTTATATGCATTGGTTTACATACTCACTCATTTCTTAGTACATATGTAATACTTTAATGTAACTTCGCATGTGGTAATTTAGCTTTGCAAAGCTTTGTTATTGTTTCTGGTTTTTTTCCTCTGAAACAAATGAAACTAAAATTTCCACAATGAAAGCGAAAACAGTTGCAGTTTTTCAGTTTTGCCTTTTATCTCTCTTTCTGCTACCAGTCAAAATTTAAAGAGCGAACTTATTCAACTTATAACTCAACTATAATAAAACTCATGAAATAACTCAGAATGTCATAACGCGCATAATCTAAGATATTGTAACGAATTTAGTGCAATTCCGCTTATTTGCAACCTTCTGCTAACATTCGAATCACTAAACTGTTGAATAAATAACTCCAATATTCACAATAACACTTCTACTTCTCAACAGATAGCGTGCTTAACTCAAACTGATTCCCATGCCTCAGCTGGCGTTGCTTTTATACTCTTCGGTTTCCTCGTTTGCATATTTCTAGGCGTTTCTAGAATTTACTATTTGTTTACCAGCTATAAACTCACCAGCTATAACTACAAATGCACCTTATATCTTCTCATATGCGTATGTATATGTGAGTGATACTTCCATCGATGATTGCCTACTTTTGGGAGTATCTCAGATATATGCATGTGTTTGCGCGTTTCTCTCCGCTGCTTGTATGGACATATGTATAGACATAATGATTTATTTGTTGATGTGCATACAAGTCACTGCTTAGTATTGGCTTAGAGATGATAGTATCCCTTAGCGTTGCTAATATTCGTCACAAAATTGTTGGCTAACGGCTAAACTGATTTAGTTCAAATTTAAACAAAAATGTTGCCACCTGTACGCAATTTTTTTAAATTTTAATTAAATACGCCAATATGGATATCAAACGAAAACTCTTTTCAACGTATAAAATTATATCTAAGAGTTACCGCCTAATATTTTTATTTTCTAAAAATGTTTACCTAGGCGTTGCCAACACGAATGCGTTTAGAAGGTTGCCACCTATTTTAACATGTTTTAAAACTAAATGGGTTATTTTAATACATATAG
This sequence comes from Eurosta solidaginis, assembly GCF_040869045.1. NCBI lineage: Eukaryota > Metazoa > Arthropoda > Insecta > Diptera > Tephritidae > Eurosta > Eurosta solidaginis. Next base: position 61,826,525 of record NC_090321.1, read on the forward strand.
GAAATGATAGGTGCCTTACCTCGTATTTATAAAAAAAATATTTCTAAGCAGGGCTGCCACCTAGAGTTACTACCTAGGGTTGCCATTTAAGTTAGGTTGAAGTGGTCGGTCATTAAAGACCTCGCATAGACTGAATGTGTCCATAATGTTACCAGCATTTGTTTGACGAACAAACGTAGGAACCCCAATTAGGTGCCAGGACTTATGTTATAGAATAACTCCGTCCCCTTGGCAAGTGCTAGAAGTTTTCTAGGAACTAGATTAATTGCTGCCTCGAAGTATGGCAACTCTGTCACCTTGACAGCTGTATACTTGACCTGATCGCAAGATAGGAACACAGAACGTGTTCAGCCGCGAATGTCTATCCGCGGCTTTCCTGCTGGATAGATCACATGCAACTCCAGTCCCTTTTTCTTTCTAACGGTTTGGGACGTTTACCGTCGATTCAGCGAATGCTGCATCCTTTTTTGCCAACTCATCGGTCTTTTCGTTACCTTCTATCCTCTTATGGCAGGAAACCCAGTACAGATGTATGGTCCGGCCTGAGCTAAGTTTTTCCAATGTGTCTTTGCATTCCAGAACACATCTGAGAACAGCACTGTGTGACGTAACTGGTATAGGATTGCTTCACCCTATCCAATATGTGCGGGTAGACACAAGTTGTCATCGATATCCTCTAACAGGAATCCTGGGAAACTTCGAATACGATCGTACCAGAGAATATTGGGTGTTAGAGACGTTGGTTCCACATTGCAATCGAAAAAATGGTTGGTGTCATTTGAGAACACATAAGTGTAGGGCATACATTACCCATTCCTCCGCTTTTGCATCTTAACAACCTCTACAGCAACGACGATAAGGCGCTCCGTATCCCTCGATACAGTGTAAACGTGACGATGTCTTCTTAGAGCTCATCTTTTCCAGGTTTGATGTCCGATGCCTTGGAGTTTGTCGCCAGCTTTCGTTTGGGTTCATTATATATGTACACTTTTAGCATCAGCTTGCATGTGGCAAATGATATACCTAATCAATTTTTGTCCAGAGTAATCTGCTTGAGTAAGAACCAAGGAGCTTTTCTCTAATAAGAGGATGTTGGCAATCCCAAACAGTGTTTATAAACCAAGTTACCTGAACCAACGCAGTTCGTCAGAGCACCAAATACTCTACACAATTTCAAGTTCTAAATTCGATAACGTCATATGGAAATGAGAACAGTTAGTGGATGAGAAAGTGTCAGTTGAAAGTAAAACTTGCCAATTGTAGATAAATAGATGGCGATAACCTCTAAAAATTAAGAGGTCCTTGTCGAAGCTCGTCTCCTATAGGACAACAACAACAACAAGCACCTATAAAACTCCTCCCAATCATACCGACTGCAAATGTTAATTGTAAAGTGGCTATCTGCGACTGTTGTGGTTCCACAGCGATCTGCGCATTGCGAAAGGTTATAGTACTCTAATTCTTGGACTCTCTCAAGCTCCTTTCAGCTTACAATCAATTTTCATTCCCAAATACTAGATATTATTTCATGTGGTTAATTGCTAGCTTGGAACCTTGTCTTTTCTGGATTCCTGTGTTCACCTGCTTCGTTTTTTCAGCGACCTGTTCATAATTTCATTAAGCAACTTAGGGAAGGGACCCTAAGTCAGGTGGTTTATTCTAGTATAGTCGTACTGCTAGCACATAAGTTTAACGCTATGCCCATAGATCTACAAGTTCGACATGCAGAAAGGCTAACGATTTTTAATTTCGTGTGGTTATCCTGATCATTAATAATCTACAATTACGATCCTGTTTAGTGCGACGCGATTGATTTTAATGCAATTGAAAGCGAAAACGTTGACGTGAACTCGATAAATTGCATTCCCTTCCTAGCGTGGCTAAAAAATTCACAAAGACTTGGTTATTGCATCAATTACTATGGTTCCAAACTTTGGAAGTGGTGAAAAAATAAGCATTAGTATTCGGATGGTGTAGTAGTTTACACGCATATTAAAAGTTGACATTTGAGTACCTTAGGTTAGGTTGAACTGGCCGGTTAATAAGATCTCACTTAGGCTGAATGTGTCCATAGTGTTGCCAGAATTAGTTCGACGACCAAACGTAAGAACCACAATCAGGTGCCAAGACTTATGTTATAGAATAACTCCACCCTCTTGGCGAGTATTAGATGTTTTCTTGGACCTAGATTAATTGCTGTCTCGAGATCTGGCAACGCTGCTGCCCCTAATAGCTGCAGCTTTGACCTGTACACGACACGAACACAGAGCGTGTTCAGCCGTTTCTTCCTTCAGCTCGCAATTCTGCTGTTACTGACGAGGCCTAACTGATAGGCATGTGACGCCAGAAGCCAGTGTGCAGATATGAGCCATCGTAGGATTTGCATATGATCTTAGAAACTTTACAGCCGCGCGTTTCTGATTCGAATATCTCAAACGAAGTTCAATTTTCAAAGTTCGTATTGAACACAAATAATAAATAAATGATAATATTCCCTAAGTCAGTGACTCATTAACTAATTGTTTTCATCAGCATATTTGTATATTCTCAGTCAGTCAGTCCTTTGACCCCAATCAGTAGCGCGCATGCGTAAGTGCACAATAAAATTTAGCACACTTAATAAAACCTCGTACCTTCAAAACTCTCAGCTGATCGTTTTCTGGTTCGTTGAAATTGGATGTCACTCAAACTCAAATTACATGTGTATGTGAATATTTATATTTGTATGTATTACGTTGTTACTGATGTTTTCAAAATAATTTCTGTGCCATTTTCAAGTTCGTTTTTATAATAGCAAATATGTTGACATTTTTTAGGTCATTATACTAATTTTGTTTTTGTTTTCTTGTTGACTGAAAAGTAAGTACTAATTACGCCCAACGTTGCTTACTCATTGAAATATATATTTGCTTGCATTGCATTTCATGTGACTTTCATTCATGTCATAACCGTTGATCTACTATAATATAGTGGAATTGCTTTTGGGTTTCTTCTTTATCAATTCTCTTGGAATTTTAAACTTTTATGAATGTTGTTGTTGTTTTGTTGTACAAGCTGTAATTAATTTTTTCTAATTATAGTATACAGTACGTTTTATTCATGCAGAACCTATTTTTCGTGTTTTAATTTTTATATTGTTATTAAATTTGTACACCTGTGATAGCGAAAATAGCAGCAAAAATTATTTCTGAATTTATCCAGTTATTCTCTTTCCTTTTAACACGTTTATATTAGAATTACTTGCATGTTTGTATGTACATATTGTGGCGAATATTATCAGTTTTACACATAACTATGCTGATACTAAATAAATTCAGGACAACAATAAAGCAAGCAGCCACACTTGTGTACATGAACACATCAAAGTGAGCCATTTACATACGTACACAGAAGAATATCTCACATACACACATGTAGTCATCAGCTAAGAGCAGTAGTTGATACTCACACAAATACACGCATATAGCTAAATAACCAAGTATGAAATACAACTCTTACAGAAGAGTCTAGGCCTTAGGAGAAATATACGAACAAACCAACAGAGAGTATAAAAGCAGCGCAAGCTGAGGAAAAATCAGTGAGTTTGAATTAAGCACGCTATTAGTTGTGAAGTATAACAGTGAAGTACTACTCCCAAAGTAGTCTAAATAAAGACCATTTTGCATTACTGAATATAGGAGTTATTTATTCGATATTTCAGCGATTCGAACGTAAGCAGAAGGTACAAAATAATCCGAATCCCCCAAAAATCGCTACAATATATTTGTAACTCTATTATGCGAAATAATGAAAAAAATGCGTTAGTACAAGTACTCGTGAAATCCGATTTGGTAAACATATATTTTTCGTCGAACTATCGGTTAGTTATCGGCTTGTTATCACCAAAGATTTTATATTGCAGCTTTACCGGTATCTGTATAAAAACTAATCGACGAAACGTCGTTAGTAAATTGATAGCACGCTGATAACAAATTGATTAAACTCCGATAGAAAGTCGATAAACTTTTGATAAAAAGTCCATAATTTTGTGACAACAAATTGAAAACTTCTTGTTATGTATATTTTCGAGAAGTTATTATTAACTTTCCGATAACGAGTCTATGAAAAACCGATAACTTTTTTATAACCAATCGATATTTTTTCGAAAACACATCGATAAGTTTTCGATAGCAAATGCTATGATAAATAATTGATAACTTTTCGATTACAAATCAGTAGTTTTTCGTTGAAAACCCGAAAACTCGTCGATAAAAAGTCGATAACTTATTGATCACATCAGCACTGAAATCCAGCGAAGAATCAATCTTGCCAATAAATGCTACTTTGGACTAGGTAGGCAATTAAAAATTAAAGTCCTCTCTTGGCGAACGAAAATCATACTCTACAAGTCGCTTATCGTACCCGTCCTGCTATATGGGGCAGAAGCAGGGACCATGACAACAGCAGTTAATCGAAATCAATGCAAAATTTTCTTTTACCTTGACATTCTTCTGCTCGGCGAATTGGCTTAAATTCACTTTTCCACCACCTGGTATAGATTCGCTTTGAGCAAGGCGTTGTATGGAAAATAATCAACAAGAAGGCATCAGCTTTTGAGATAACAACACCTGGTACTGAATTTGCCTTGAACTTTGGTATAACAAAAAATATTTCTTTAATATGTGCAGAAAAAGATGAAGAAAAAAATTTAAGAATTATTCACCTCCAAATGAATTCTTCAAGCAATGGTATTCTCTATCATTTTCGTTCGGCCTTTACGTTTCTTACTTTCTGTCAATGAGGAAGGTGAAAGCAACTGTCAAATGATATGCTGCCATCTTTTAACATAGTGCAAATACAATAGAGATTCATCTGTGAGGCGAAACGAACGTACGTTTCGTAATAGATAATCAGGCCCTAATTTCACTAAGAATACAATGAAAACCAAAAACATTTGCATTTCATAGAAATTGTATACTAAAAAAATATGTGGTCACAAGTAATAACCGCCTAAGTCCTATCGACTTAGGCGTTTATTGCTTTAATCACAGAGTTGAAGCTGGTTTTCATACATCTTGTAAGCGTGTATGATTTAGCCATAATTAGTACAAAACTAATCACATAAATATGATCGATTATTAGCTTAAAACAATATTTTATGGATTTGATATTTCATGTTCGGAAATTGAATATCAAAATATTTGACAGCGTGGAAGTTAGAGCATCATTTTTGTAGGAGGAAATTCACTCATAATATGCAGCTTTCAACACTTTTAGTAATAACCAGCAGACCCGGCAGACGTTGTTCTGCCCTAAATTTGGTCTATTTGCATGAATTTTAATAAGCTTCTTCCGTCTAACTCTGCCCTCGCCCCTTCACATTTTCTTAATCATTTTATTCACTAGTCCCTCCATCTTTTTAGCTTCGTCTTTCTCTATATTCGTCTAACTCTATCTATTTCTCTTTCCCCTTCCCCTTTTGGCCTATATCTCGAGACCCTAGTCACCCAGGGGTACGAAAAATACCCCGTATCAACGTACTCATAAACAGCTTCCATTCGATACCCATATTGTACAAACATTACAGGTTTACCCAGGTAAAAAGTATCCTATGTCCGTCTCCTGGTTCTAAGCTACCTCTCTATATAGATTGCAAAAATTATTTCCCAAAAATTAAAAAAAAAAAATACTCAGAATTAAAACATACGTGCGCAGCGTGGCGCTTTAAGCAGGCTGCTTACACCTCGCCTCTGTAGTTACGCCATTGTATTGAAAACTGTTATCACAGAGCTGGCGTGAAAGCCAGCTGGGGAAATCTCCAGCTCATTGGTTTCGTGCGCGTCTCCTTAACGTAAAATTTTTTTTTCTTGCATCATTTATTGATGCATAGAAGCAAATATATTTTATATTGAAAAACCTCGTTTCGTTCTCAGTCATGAACAACAGTACTTGACGACGAAGTTGCTTTCCACCACAAAACCAACACCGTGACTCTGAATTATATTTCTCTTCCCACTAGAAGATCAACCAGCTGTGCTTCGTTCGTTGCTGTGCAAAAGTTCGAATTATGTGTCCTCGAATCGTAGTTCTTGAAACTTTTATCTTGGTCGTAACCAGAAAAAAGAGAGAGCTTGTGAGACTTTTATCCCCTTCATGAAAATGAAATGGTATATTAAGAGATAGAGCCATCAGTATAAGTTTACCAAAATGGTGAGGATGACGCTGTTAGTTGATTTAGCATGTCCGCCTGTCTGTTTGAACGCAAACGAGTCCCTCAATTTTTGAGATATCTGGGTGGAATTTGGTCAGCGAGTGTATTTTAATGTCTGATTAGACATTTGTCGGGACCGACCGGATCGGATCTTTGTATCATACTAGCGCGACCCGTTACCGATCTATTTCTTAATTTTATATTTATCAAAAATGTGACACATGTACATTTTTTCAGATACAGCTGCTCTGGGAGTGTTCGAGAGAGAACGTCTTCGAAAGATTTACAGCCTTCTATGCGTTGCCGACGGCGATTACCGAAGAAGATTTAATGATGAGCTGTACGAGGCATCAACATGGTCCTGCAGCAGCTACGCTGGTTAGGCCAGGTTATGCGAATGCAAAACCATGCTCCGGCTAAGAAGGTATTTTTATCAGAGCCAGCCTATGGAAGCAGAGAAAGAGGACGGCTCCCACTTCGCTCCCCACTCAGTTAGCAGACCGAAGGAGTGACTGGCGTGCTTTGTTGGACGGCCATAACCGTTTAAACAGTTAAGCGCCAGTTAAGTAGGTAAGTGTACATATGTTCGCTAAATATTACACATCTTATACAACAGATTATTCGGCTATTACGAATGGGATAAGATTATTGCTCAGATTCATTCATGAAAGGTCCGTCCTTACTTGTTTGCATTGTGAGGGTCCCAAACCCAGCATACAACGCGGTTACTGGAATTGGATTTTAGTACCTCTGAGAAATATATTCTAAGCCTCCTTCACGTGCAGCGCCATGCAGTTGTCATTTAAGGTGACCAATTGCCGCAGTATAGGGACTACGGCAGTAGGTAAAAAACCACCGTGGTCGACCTATGACTAGGTTCTTGATTCAGAGGAATATAGCTATTAGCATGTAAGCTTTTAGAGCATTGTGTGATGTTTGTACGAGGTTGAGTTTGGGATGATCTTCTATTCCATAAATAATTTAAAGGCTGTTTAGCGAACCTTTCGGAACCACTAGATAATGGTTTTAGGTAGTTTTTCGGGATTGTTTCTAACCTATTTTGGAATTATTTCAATCATTCCACGACTATTTCGGCATAGTTTTCGGTATCATTTCGGATCTTTTTCGAGATCGGCTCGAAACTTTTCTAAACTCATTTCGGTATTGCTTTCGGGGCGATTTCGTGGTCATTCCCGGACTGTTTCGGGATTTTTCTCGGAACAATTTCAGCACTACTTCGGTTATTTTGGTATAATTTGGGTAAACTTAGGGTACTTTAGCCTTACATTTTAACCAACTGCTTTTGCTATCTCATTATTCGGAAAAATACAAGACAGACCCAACGATGAATCATGAAAGCCGTAGGATTCAGAAATATAATGACAACTACTTCCCTTATATAATTGATTTGTATGGATCCACTACTAGGACGACTGTACAATAAGAGAGTGAATCATACCTCAGCGGATTTAGGGGGCTTAAAATATGTCTCAGAGATACTAAAATACAATTATATAGCTTCTCCAACCCAATTGTCAACCTCACCTTTCTGTTTCTTTAAGAGCCGAGGCTCTGACGATGTCGAACTCCTCATAGATCTAAGCGGTGGGAGGGCGGGATGGCCTAGAAGGATTCACGTGGTCATACCAAATCGTTCCCGAGATGGTCGGGCTAATAACTTTATGGTGCATGTTACCGGAACGTACCTGATCTGCATCCGGTAAAGGACCATCAACATAGATAGTACTCCCCAAGGTCTTCGGGAGTGTCCTTATAGCTACAAGAAGAAGAACAACCACAGAGTGAATCATGCCTTCTGCGTCGCTAAAGCGCTTTCTAGTAGTTAGGCCATTCTCAACAGTTCAACTTTACTTTTGGGAAAATATCTATTCACTATTTGTCTGAGGTAAGAATTGAGGTGTTAGTGTTTCAGCACCAATTTATAAATTATTACTAATTCCATCTAAGGAAATTATATGGAAAATTTTGGTGCAGTACATAGTCCACAGGCTCCTCCTAAGGCTTAGTACATTAGTATACTATCAGCAGTAGCAAAACAAAACATAAAATAACAAATATTATAAATAAATTGAAAGAAATCCTTATTGCATTATTTATGAAGACAGCGTAATCGCATTAATCCAAGATTTGCTATAGCAGAATTAAGCAACGAAGTGAGTGGGCACTTTCACAAAAATTGGCAGCTGAAGTGAGACCAAACTGTGCGTAAGCGCTTGCTAATTTGATGAATTGTGGGCAGTTGACATTCTCTCAATCACTAATATGTAGAAGCACGCACTGCTGAAGTCTAAAAAAATTTTGTTAGATTTTTTTTAACATTTGAGTAGTGAAAATAACTACAAGTTAATAAATTGACACTTAATTAATATTTATAATGGCTTAAATTACTTTCAATTTCATTTAACTTGCTCATGTTTAATATTTCGTATGTTGCATTAGATTTGAACACACACAAAAATAAAATGCAGTGTTAACACTTTTCGTAGTAACATTAAAACTTTTTTTGGAGTCAACGCTGTGGCTCGCTGTATTGAGTAATGGGGTGATCCGCTTTTTACGCCGAACAGGTGGGTTCATTTCCTGGCGGAAGCAACGCCCACTCTTATTTTTTATTATTATTATTATTATTATTATCAAAGCTGCTAAACCGCTATACACTTTAATCACTTTCGTTTTTGTTTTGCCCTGAAGAATAGGCACCTATACAAATCAGCACAGTATACCGCAGATCGTACTCTGATATCTGTGTACACATGTATCACCTCGTGCGCCATTTGAGCACACTTGCGCCAACTATCCGCCTGTATTGTGGCTCCAAGAGTCCCTTCGAAACGCAGATATGAAATCAGGTAGTCTGTTCGTCCTGTAATTGATCACGCTATATTACTATTGCCGTATGGTCTGTCCTTAAGCCGCCCTATGTTCTTGGCTACCAGGTCTACAGGTGGAATGTGTTGAATGGCATACAGTTCAGCCATCGGGGTTGTTTTCAGGGCTCCCGTAATGCTAAGCATTGATAGCCTGCATACCCCTTCTAATTTTTTGAGGTAGATTCTTTTTGTGTGGCTTTCCACCAAACAATAACTCCATAGTATAGGATACGGTTTACAATTGCTGTAAATACCCAACGAGAAAGAGAGGGCGATGCACCCCTCGAACAACGCAGCATTCTTTTACATGCATAAAGTGCAGTCGAGGCCTCTCCTCCACGCTGAGCTTCCACGACAGGTTTACTATCTAGGATGATTCCTAGATATTTAAGTAAATTAAAAGAAAAATGAAATAAAACAAAAATAAAATAAAAAAGTATAAAATAACATGAAATAAAATAAAATAACATGAAATAAATTAAAAAAATAAAAATAAAAAAAACCAAATAAAATAAAATCAAATAAAACAAAATAAAATAAAACAAAATTAAATTAAATTAAAAAAAATTTTATAAAAAAATGTGTTAAAATAAAATAAAAGAAAACAATTTTTTTTTAAATAAAATCAAACAAAATGAAATAAAATAAAAATAAAATAAAGAAAAATAAAATAAAGTAAAATAAAATTAAAATAAAATAAAATAAAATAAAAATATATAAAATAATATAATATAAAAATAGTAAAATAAATCAAAGTAAAAACAATAAAATACTATAACATAAAACAAAATAAAATAATATAAAATTAAATTAAATAAAACCAAATAAAATAAAAATAAAAATAAATGAACTGAATCCAACAGAATAAAATAAAATGAAGTAAAACCAAGCATATTAAAAATATATAAAAATAAATAAAACTAAATTAAATTAAATTAAATTTAATTAAAGAAAATTTAAATTTAATTAAATAAGAATATACAAATAAGATAAAACAAATAACAAACGAATAAAATAAAATAAATATATAAAAAGTAAAATAAAATTGAGCTAAATTTATAAACAATAAACCAAAATATAACAAAAAATAAAAATAAAATAGAATAAGATTAAATAAAATGAAACAAAATTATAAACCATTAAATAAATTCTTAATGTAAACTTGACACTCATTAAGGAATTATTATTATTTTTTTTTTTCAATTTGATTATTTTACTAACTAAACTCTTTTTAATATTTTTTTTTCTTTTTAGATTAGTCATTATTTACAAATGAAAGCACGCATTTGACCTCAACTCCTTCATGCTTTTGATTGAGTTCGTTGCTTCAGTCTTTTGTACAGCGCATGAAATTTTGCTGCTGCAGCGAAACAAATGCACACAAAATGGCATTTGTGATTGTTAAAAATTTAATTTAACACAATACAATTTTTGTTTGTATTTAGAATAATTAAGAATATCGATTTTTAAGCAATATTTGGTATATTGTTTTGGAGTTTAGTAAACTGTTGTAATGATGTTAATTGTCTAATTAGTTAATTAAGATTTCTTGCTATATAATGTTTAGTGCACGAATAAATATTAAATATACTCACGTGTGTAAGAGTATGTGGAATAACTAAATGTTCATGTTTTGGTGAGGCTGCCATAATGTAGGATCTCGAGTGTTTTGATTATATGCCAAAGCTGTTGGATCTCTCGAATTTCGTAATATTCAAATAATACAAGATCACTGACCAATGTTTTCGTAAAACCTTCTTTATGCCAAACTAAAATCTCTCGTTAATCCCAATGAAATAAAAATTAGCAAAAAATATTAAAAACATTTCGAAACCAGTTTACTAAACAAAAACTTGACCGATAACCAAAGCTTTTACAGGAAGAGCACAAAATTTGCATAATTTAGCATTCTTTGACCCACATACATACACAGAGCTCCACAAGGGTTATTGCCTGGTGACATTGGCCTGACACTGTTGAACTTTTCAGTATTTGTTGCTTAATGATTATAAATTATATTTTTCAAATGCATTTTCAAATTTTTTTTAATCTGAATTTAATATTTGTCATGATTTTACATATTTAAGCGTGCAACAGCTTGCCAATATGCATAACAATAAATAAATTAACACATTGATTGGGGTCAATCACAAACACTTGAAAGGCTGTTGCAAAAAATTTTAGTAATAATAAATGAAAACAGGAATTTTAGAATAAATTTTACGCTACGTATTAGGAACTGCATTGTGAAATCAAATCTTGAGAGAGGCAAAAAAATTGTTTCTGAGTATTATGAATATGTATGTATGCGAGTCATTTGATACATTGAACTCAATGGCTTTAATACTTTGAAAATGGTTACACTGAGGTGGGAACACATTTTTGGCATCATATTCGCAGAGAAAAACAAGCGAAAATAAAATCCGCCTTTTTATCCTAATTGACATAATTTATGATCATTTTTAGGTTTTTTTTTTTTGTGGAGTAGTGTTTAACAAGATAGTATGTTAACGCTAATCGCCCAGCCTAAAGGTTACTCAATGGAAGAAAATACAGGCCTGCCAAAATACAGCCCTCAGAACCGCTACGGACTGTCTCCTTTTGTCCCCAAAACAGCACCTACACAATGAGGCGAGAGTACTCCCCATTAGGGAGAGAAATTAAATGCTGTACAAACAGTTTCTGTTCAATACCCATAAACCTGGGCATCGCAACAAATATCTGGTTGAAGCGGTCACACCTCTCAGGGGCTTAAGGGGCTATCACCGTAAGCATTATGGGGAAACAAGGCACCTGAGAACACAGCCATATGAAGCAAAAAAGCACAAGGAGTTCCTCAGTGATATCCACAAATAGGCGTTGGACCTCTATGTCAGGAATTTCCCGGCGAATCCAGTACTGAAAGAAAATACCCAGAACTCGCAGAAGAGGAACACACTCTCCCTAGGGAAATGCGCGCCACTCCAGCTCAACTTCGATGTGGATACTGTAACAGAATCAACCTATCCAGAATCAACCCCGACATACAAAGTGTATGTCCTGCTAGCAAGGTGTTCCCACATGCCACCGAACATCTCTTCAATTGTAATGTGGAACCAACGCCTCTAACACACCTCTCACCTCTCACTATGGTCTACCCCTATCGAAACGGCAAGTTTCCTTGGACTCCCGTTAGATGACATTGATGAAAATTTGTGATTTGGCCTTATGATCTCATTGAATGACCATTATATCGACTGATGTATATTGGAACTATTTTCCTTCATCCCGTCCGTCATTAGGTGTGCCATTTTATGCTTCATACGTGAATGAGATACTATGCGTTTTAACTACTAATAATAATGAGCTAGTGCTGGAGTACCTCAACAAATAGCATGGGAACATAAAATTCTCAATGGGAACCGAAAAGGCCGGTGGAATCCACTATCGAGACCGCACGTTAAATATTGATAAAGTTGCCAATAGATTTAACAACAACATATATACATAGCCAACAGCCACCGACACAATAATACATAATACTTAGAACCACTCCCAACGGCATAATGGCGCAGAAGGTTCAATTTGGTCACGCTAAATCGTTCCTTAGATAGTCGGGGCTAGTACCTTAACGGTGCTTGTTACCGAAACGTGCTGGATCTGCTCCCGGCAAAGGACCATCAACATCGATAACACTTCCCAAAACCTTCGGGGAGTGTCCTTATCGCTGCAATAATAACAACAACATCCGTTTAGCAGCCGCGGCGTATACAAACTTACCTGCGGGTGCCAGCACAGTTACATAGGATAAACAGGACGAAAAATAAGTACGAGATTCAGAGAACACATTAGAGACTACATAAAAAAATGGCATTCAAACATTATTCCAGGGCCCAACTTCGCAAATCACATGGTCGAAAATGAATGTTCCCCAGCAACTATGAATTAAACAATCAAGGTCTTTTACATGCAAGCAAAAGGCCAACGTCTGATCATACTCGAAAACATGGAAATCTACAAACAGAAAACATTCGACCGTTTAATAATAAACAAACAGACAAACACAATTTCTGACACAATATTTTTACCTTTAAACCTTGTTTATACGAGAAACAAAGTACTGACACAGGTACAACAGACAAACACAAAACAATAAACGCACTAATTCACCAAACACACAAAGAATGTCAAACGACTAGAATTACTGACTTCTACCTGCCTCACTGAACCACACAACAAACACCCAATTTGACAATATCTGCTCATGTACCTACGAACTTTAAATACAGACAAATGAAAGCAACAAATGAGAAAGAAAATTTAAACTGGAGGATGGCACAACGCCGAAAACGGTTTGTCGCGAAACCAAATTTGAAAAGGGATGACTTAAAATCGTTCCAGTATATATTGTGGCGAATGTTAGCATCACTATGATGTTAGTAAATAAGTGCACAACAACAATAAAGCAAGCAGCCACAGTACATGAACTCATCAAAATAATTCATTTACACATGTACATAGAAGGCGATGAAGAATACCTCACACACACATATGTAGTCATCAGCTAAGAGCAGATGTTACTCACACATACACACGCATATAGCTAAATAACCAAGTTGGCGATACAACTGTTCCAGGTTCGTCAAAATTCTACACCTTAGGAGAAATATGCGAGCAAGGCAACAGAGAGTATAAAAGCAGCGCAATCTGACTAATAACTAAACACGCTATTAGTCGTGAAGTGCAGTATAATTGTGAAGTACTACTCCCAAGGTAGTCTAAATAAAGACCATTTTACAATACTGAATATTGGAGTTATTTATTCGACAGTTACAGATTCGAACGTTAGCAGAAGGTGCAAAAATAATCGGAATCCTCAAAATTCGTTACAATATCAATTATCCACGCTGTCGGAAAATCAACAAAACAAAATGAATCAATTTACTTTATGGTCGTTCTAAATTTGTCCCGTGGCCGTTTAGTTGTTGACATTTTAATACGTACGTACTAAACAAAATAATTGAGCTTTTGGCCGTTTGAGAAAATATTAGTTGACTTTGGGACCATTTCAAAAAAGCCAAATATTTGAAGTTGTAACTTTAGCATCTGATCATGAATTAATGAATTCTATTTGAAATGGCCACAAGGTCAATTGACTTTATGATCGTTAACCTTATGTCGCGCCTCCTATAATGCTTTGATAATTTGAAGAAATGTCATATATGTACCAGCCCTCAAATTCCAAACTTCGCTAACGCTAAAACTGCATCGCGAAAAAAAGCTAAAACAGTATCAAGTGCACAGGAAAGTTTGCAACATTTAGTACAATAGGAACACAAGGATAGCAAAATTTCCGTACTTTAACATAGGGCTTAAGAGCCAATTAAACTTCCTTAACCCTAACCCCTTAGTCGTAACAATACCCATATCCATAACCATCTCCAATGTGATCGATTAATGGTACCTTAACCTAAAAATCGTGACAATTTCATAAAAATGAAGAAAACGCAAAAAATTACAAACACATTCCTCAAAAAATAAGTCTCTTAGTCATAGCGTATCCAAAACAATGAGTAAAATCTACAAAAAGTTATTAAATTCACCAACTCGAATATTTTTAGGTTATGGATATGGCAAGAAACCAAAAACCAATTAGTTGACTATGATATTGTTATGGCGTTAGCATTATGGTTTGGCACCATTAATCGATTACATTGATTTCCATGATGTAGGTTCGATCAGCTGTTTTATCTGGTTATGGTTTTACGGTTATAAGTCACCATTAATTGACCCTTTAAGCAGTTATTACTTATGACCATATATTTCTTAATGTTGCATACTTTTCTGCGCACTTAATACTGTTTTTCAAAATTTTTGGTGACGGAGTTTTAGCGTTGGAGAAGGTTGACATGCGGGGCAGTTCCAGTGGAATATGAGCTTATATCCACAAACTTTTCAAAAACGCTCTGTATCAGATTTTCTAGATTCTAGAGGAAAGCTCTCTTTTACATACCTTTCAAAAACCTCCTATCTCAGAATTTTTTAAAATCTGCTATCTGGCAGCCGAAATAGGGTGTAATCGTAATTTTCTTACATTCCTTTACCAGACGCAGTTCCCTTTATTAAAAAAAATGACTTCTGACACAAAGTTTGCATTGTCATCCAACCAATGACCTGTGCTAATTATGCATTGACTTACATTTCGGGTTTATAAAATGTTGCAAAAAAAGTGCAGTGAACCCATTGACTAATATTACAGTGTCATTTTTATAAGCAGTTTTATTCTCATATAAATATTTACACATTTATTAATTAATATAGCGATAATTTTCTGAATATTGCTTTCTTAGAACAATTACAGGGCGAACAGACTACCTGATTCTGTATCTCGTTTAGGATCTGAAAGCCATAATATGGATGGATGGTTGGCGCAAGTGTGCCCAAATTGCAGATGAGGCGATACACGTGTACCCCGATGGTTTCAAGGTAGTGATAGGGAGAAGCATTCATCTATATTGGGGTCAAGGACATATGGGAATAGATGGGAATGAGAAAGCAGATGAACTAATTTAAAAGGGCGCATCCCTTGAAGCTTCCTCAGTAGACGGTCCAATTAGATGTGGCGAGATTAAGAGAAGGCGAGAAGTGTATATGATCGACTTAGCGGGAAAGACGTGGACCCAAGCGCGCGGCTGCAAAGTGTCGAAAATTATGTGTAGGTCTTACGACCTTAGACTAACAAAGTTACTCATATTATTAAAAAGAGAAGACTGTAGGCTCATGACGGGAATTCTGACTGGACATTGCCTTCTACCACCATATGCCTTTAAATGAGGCTTGGTCAGTGATAGGAGATGTAGAATCGAGCACGTTTTGTGCTCGTGCCCTGCGCTTGCCAGGCTAAACCTCCAGCTATTAGGAGTTATACGGCTTTCAGATCTACAAGCAGCAAGTGGCAAGGGTCCTAGAAAGCTTCTAGTGTTTGCCAAGAGGGCGGAGCTATTTTATAACATCTGGTTCCTGATAGGGTGGTTTTTGATAGGGTGTATCTCCTGCAATCTCTTATCTCTCGAATCTCTTATCTCTCGAAAGGGCGCAACATCCAAATTTCATGCCGCTTCACTTTTAAGGCCCGTATATCCAAACCTCATGGACGCGTGAACTAAAGCGATATTTTGCCTATAAAGGAGTGTTCTAAAGTGCACGGGTCCTCAAATGCAACCGATTCCAGAAAAGTAAGTTCAAGCAAATCTGACCGCTTAAAAAGACTAACCGGTTAAACCGTTTCCATAAAAAGTATCGGGTCATACCTGTTAAAAAAGGAATGGCTTAACCGGCTTAAGAGAAAATTATCTGTCAAATCTGTGCCAAAAATGCTAACATTTAACTGGTTCCAAGGAAGTTACCGCTAAGTTCCTTAACAAAATCGTATCCAAAACAGTAACCGATTCCAAAAAAGTTAACAGTAAAGCAGCCCAAAAAATAATCGCGTTCGAAGAATTATCCATTTCCAAAACGGTAATCGGTTACAAAAAGTAGCTGGTATCAAAAAAAGGCGATTCCAAAGAAAGTAGGCTATTCTAAGAAAGCAATCTGTTGCAAAAAAGTAGTCCATTCCGAAAAAATAACCGGGATCGAAGAAATTAGGCTGTTCTAAGAAAGCAATCGGTTCCAAAAAAGTAATGGTTCCAAAATAATAACCGGGATCGAAGAAGTATACAGTTACAAAGTAGTTGTCGGTTCGAAAAAAGTAGCCGATTACAAAAAACCAACCGAATCCGAAAAAGTAGTTGGCTCCAAACAGCAAGTAAGATCTATAAAAGAACCCAATTTTAGAGAAGTAACTGGTTCTATTAGAAACGGTTCCAAAAAAGTGGCTGGAAACCGCCTAACTGGTGCCAAAATAGTAACCGATTCCAAAAATGTAGCAGGTTTCAAAAAAGTAGCGGTTCCAAAGAAGTAACAGAGTCAAAAAAAGTAAACAGTTCCAAAACAATAATCGCTTTCCAAAAAGTTTTGCGGTTCCAAAAAAGCATGAAGCTACAAAAGTCGTTCCCCTTTTAGTTGTCTTTATTATTCAGAAATGGAATCCAAGTTAACACTGTTAATTAAAAAATCCCGAAATAGATAGACACTTATCTCAAAATAATATAAAACCATTCTCGAATATATTTCATAAGAGCAGCTGCAAATTAAGTTTGCATGTCTTCTTCTCTACTTAAAGTAATCGCAGCAATGATTTGATATGACCACTTCGAACCTTATAGGTCATCCAATCCCCTCCTTCCATAAGAAACTTTGGGACGCGAAAGCCTCGCCTGCTAAATAAAGAGGATTCGCCACGGTTAGTATGAAGTTGACAATTTGTTTGGAAGGGCTATAAATGTTCTGGAAACCCCGTGAAGGACTGCTCTACTCAACCCCTTGAGTTTATTTTATGTTGTTGTTGTTGTAGCGATAAGGACACTCGCCGAAGGCCTTGGGGAGTGTTATCGATGTTCATAGTCCTTTTGCGGATGCAGATCCGGTACGTTCCGGTAACAAGTACCATAAAGGTACTAGCCCGACCATCTCGGGAACGATTTGGTATGATCACATGAAATCTTAATATTTATTACTTGAAAATTTTATATCTCTTTTACTGTTATACTAGCAGACCCGGCAGACGTTGTTCTGCCCTAAATTTGGCCTATCTGCATACATTTTAATAAGCTTTTTCCATCTAACTCTGCCCTACCCCTCTACACTTTTTCCTAATATTTTTTCGCTTTATCTCCATCTTCGTCGCATTCAATCTCTTTTTCAGTCTTCTTCTCTCTTTTCTCTTCTCTCAAGTTTTTCTCCTTCTTCTTCATCTCTTATTGCCAGTCCCAGAGGGTGGTATGTATTTTGTTCCAGTCCCATTCCGAGTCTTAGTCGCAGACCCACTCCGAGTCTCAGTCTCAGTCCCAGTCCTAGTCCTAATCCCAGTCCGTCTCTGGTATACTTCCCGGAAAAAAGCATCGTAAATACTAACATAGGCAAATTTATATACGAAATTTCGGGCAAAACGAATAGGACGTATGTAAACAGGTATGTGGGTATTATTAACTCTTGTCTTTATTTCGGCTTCGCATGCATATTCATCAGTTTTGCCAAGTTGATGCGACTAAATCGAATATCACAATGAACTTTGGAGCTCTCAGCAACATCTTTCATTTGATATCCATAATACACACACATTCTAGCGGTATCCGGATTCATATTTTGGCCTATATCTCAAGACCCTAGTCACTCAGCGGTGCAAAACACATCAACAGCTTAAATTTAATACTCATAATATAAAAACACATTTGGGTCCATGTTTTGGCCTATATCTCGAGACCATAGTCACCCAGCGGTATAAAATTTACTCTGTACTAAAGCATACTTCAACAGCTTCAATTTGATACCAATAATGTAAAAACACATTCTAGGGGTATCCGGGTCCACGTTTGGCCTACTTCTCGAGACCCTCGTCACCAGCGGCATAAAACTTACTCAGTACTAAAGCACACATCAACAACTTCAATTTGATACCCATAATGTAAAAACATTGTCTAGGCGTTCACGGGCCCACGTTTGGCCTATATCTCCAGACCCTAGTCACCCAGGGGTATGAAAATTAACCTCTACTAAATCACTCATCAACAGCTTTCATTTGTTATCCATATTGTATAAACACATTCTAGGGGTACCCGGGTAAACATTTTGGCCTATATCTCGAAACCCTAGTCACCCAGGGGTATGAAAATTATCCTGTACTATAGCACTCATCAACAGCTTTCATTTGATATCCATATTGTATAAACGCATTCTAGGGGTACCCGGGTCCACGTTTTGGGCTATAACTCAAGACCCTAGCCTCCCAGTTGTATGAAAATTATCCTGTACTATAGCATTCATCAACAGCTTAAATTTGATATCCATATTGTATAAAAACATTCTAGGGGTACCCGGGTCCACGTTTTGGGCTATATATCGAGAACCTAGCTTCCCAGTTGTATGAAAATTATCCTGTACTATAGCACCCATCAACAGCTTTCATTTGATATCCATATTGTATAAACACATTCTAGGGGTACCCGGGTCCACGTTTTGGGCTATATCTCGAGACCCTAGCGTCCCAGTTGTATGAAAATTATCCTATACTATAGCACTCATCAACAGCTTAAATTTGATATCCATATTGTAAAACACATTCTAGGGGTACCCGGGTCCACGTTTTGGGCTATATCTCGAGACCCTAGCTTCCCAGTTGTATGAAAATTATCCTGTACTATAGCACTTATCAACAGCTGTCATTTGATATCGATATTGTATAAACTCATTCTAGGGGTACACGGGTCCACGTCTTGGGCTATATCTCGAGACCCTAGCCTCCCAGGTGTATGAAAATTATCCTGTACTAAGCACTCATCAACAGTTTTCATTTGATATCCATATTGTATAAACACATTCTAGGGGCGCCCGGGTCCACGTTTTGGGCTATATCTCGAAACTCTAGTCACCCAGGGGTATGAAAATTATCCTGTGCTATAGCACTCAACAACAGCTTTCATTTGATATCCATATTGTATAAACACATTCTAGGGGTACCCGGGTCCACGTTTTGATCTCAAGACCCTAGGTACGTAGCGAAAAAAAGGTAGACGTTGGCCGATTCTCAGACCTACGCAATATGCTCACAAAATTTCATGAGAATCGGTTTAGCCGTTTCGGAGGAGTTAAGCCTCTAAAACCGTGACAGAAGGATTTTATATATTAGATGTTCACACATCATTTGTTTTTATTTATTGTTTAAGTCAATTTTTGCATACATCTTAGCTTTGTTTATATCAACAAATAACACAATTGAATGTCAAAAGTGCGGGGTCAACAACTAACTCAATTCGTAATCGCATAACGGGATGACTTTATTGGTTAAAGATGAGGCAACTTTGGATTTTATTGATTGAGGATGAGCGCCGGCTTTGGCTAATAACGAAATATCATCGCACATATTTAGTTCCTCTCTTATGTACATATGTATGTACATACATACATAAACATAAGCGTAGCCTAGATTCGACCGAGATGGGGGACATTCGAAAAGTTGTTATAAGAGTAGTCGTTCAATTTTGTTTTTCGTCTTACAACCAATTTCCAAAAATATCCATGCTAAGGAGACACGATTGGGTGACAGATATGCAATAGTTTACGTGGGTACCTGCCAAATATAACCTAATCCCACGGGCTTCTAAAACACACGGATCAATATCCGTTGATCACCGGCAAAACAAGGTTACCAAGGTACCAATCGGCTGAATTTGTGTGTTCAAGTAAACCAGCTTTGGTGAGGTCGAGAGCCTATCTATACCCTACCTTTCCTTTTCTATACACCGCCAGTTCTGAATTTGTCTCAGTATTCCTTTATCATTGACCTTTTTTTATCTCATTATCTGACTAAATTACTAATCAGTATTAGATATGTATGTGGTTATAAAAAAATAAGCAGACCAAACTTTTCTGCATATCTGAATCGTGGCAGCGTCGCGCATGTGATACACGTGTCCACATTGATCCCTTTCGAGTAACGAAACCTTACTCATGGATTGGATATCCATCGTTTTAAGCAGCCTTTTACGAATACCTACCGTGGGCATATTCTACTACCCCAACCCGTAGGGGGAACCGTTGGGCGACAGTTGGACTTTGACCTGTCATAGCCAAGTTCGTAGTACAAGTGACAATTGAGTTTGTGCGAAGCTTTTTGTTCGGCTGTGTTCTAAGCATGCACAGGGCGAGGTTAGAATAGCGTTTATTTCGCGATTAAAAACTCACTTTTTGTCGACGCTTTCGGCTCACATATTCCTCCCAAATTGATCTCAGCTCATAAGTTACGCAGGCTTTAAGAAGGAAATCATTCACTTAGTAATTTCTTAGGAATCGTCAACAAATCCTGAATGCTCAGTTCTGCCTGGTAGAGTAAAAATTGGGACAACACATTTCTCAGCTAACCTTAAAAATATAGACCAGAGCTCTGAAAAAAAATACCTTCCTTTCCTTTTCCGTCCTTTTTATGCTGCCAAAATGCGTGGAACGCAAGGACTGCTGCTACTGATATAGGGATCTGTTACAGATCGGCAAGCGGGATAGAGCAGAGCTTAATGGAAAAACGCCTGTGTAGACACCGAATTCCACGTCAATGGCACTACGCTACCGACTGTGTTACACCTCAAAATCTTGGGTGTGACGT